>NC_134483.1:270813379-271113379 GCF_040206685.1 Ascaphus truei
AAGTTTTATTCAGTTTTAGCCGAGTTGTAGTCAATGTGTTTTAACGTTGTGCCTCCTGTGCATTCATCAATATGAAAAGTAGAGTTGATGCATACATGTTAAAGAGCAGAACAAAGCAAAACAGAGGAATAATGAAGCTGGCACAGTAAATAATATATACATGGAAGTCTCAAACTGTGGCCGTAAATCCTTGGTGCGCCCTAAAGGCTTCAGTATCTTCCCCACAGAGCTTACCATCTAATTTTTAGTGTAAAAATTTTTTTTTATCAATAGTGGCGCTCTATTTATAATTAAAACATTGTTAACACAATAGTAACAAATTATAACCAAGGTGAATATAAATGTGGTGATACAAACAAACTGTTTTGATGCAGCTGTGACCCAAAGCAGGATTGCTCTCTCAATCCCAGGTAGGTATGAAGTTTACCGCTAAGTAATGTATATCACTTACGAAATGATTAAAGCAGTAGTTTAGTGGTTAGAGAATTGCCTTTGAAGTGGGTGAACAGTGTTTGAATCCCAGTGTCCGCTTTCCTTTTGAACTTGGGCAAGTCACTTCTGCCTCAGGCACTAAAAATTAGATGAAGAAGTGATGGTCGATGGGAAGCGCAAAACAGAAACAAAAAATATATATCTAATAGTGCAATATAGTTAATTAAAAGTGAAATGAGTCTTCTTTAGGTCTAAAGCTGTTATACTCACAAAAGTGAGAGTCGATCTGTACACGTAACGGTATCTTTAGATATTGCCTCTTTGATTTTAAGGACGGATAAACCAGCTTCAGCAATGATGTAAGTATGGATTCCTTAAATGGTTAAGCACAGACAACCAAACATAGTGCAGACTGTATAAAAACTGTATTAGAATAGTAAGTGAATAACAATACACTCACATGGTTTCAGTAGTTATTAGGCATTTAGATACACAATTTGATCTCGCCTCCGGTTTAGCTGTTTGCTTCTCCTCTGCTCGGCGTGCGTCTCACGGTTGCGTTCCAGCAGATCCGGATGTGACGTCAGCGGGTTTAGGCAGTTCCGGTCGGCGAGACAGCTGTGGATCCTCTCTCAACGTCACTCTACTCGTTTCACCTTACTCGGTTTCATCAGGAGTGCCGATGGTACTAATCTTTAATGGTTATATACCCTAGATTGTCCGATAATTGGTTTAAAGCTAATTGGATGTCTTAAAGTAATATCGCTATATATATATATCTATATATATATCTATATATATATCTATATCTATATATATCTATATATATCTATATATATACTTCAAGTAACTGAAATGTAAGCATATTTTCTCCATAATGCACGTAATGAAGTTAATTAATACCTGCTTACACATAGTCACTATTAAATCTATCTAATATAAAGACATATATTCTCCACAACAGACATGAGGAGTATATGAGATGCTATACATGGTTAAGTGATACATGAACACATTACCTCCATATCAAACATATATGGAGTTCAAAAAATATAAGTTAAGTATTTGTTTGAAACTAAAATTGCACAGTTAAAAACAATTAATATGAATATTAAAAAATATTAAATAAACTATACTAATCGAACTATAAAAAAGAACAAAGACAGAATTTGACATATTTATTCTAAACACATGTTGGGATACTGTTTCTAAAATGATTTGAAATAACTATCTTAAATATAGTGTTTGGAGATCTATTTGAAGATCTATGGGGAGACAAAAAAGTTGTTTGAGTTAGATACACATTACAGAAATGGTTTAATATCAAACTCTAAGTTGAGACCTGAAGGGGAAATCGTTTGGAGTTCGTATATCCAATACGATTCTCTCTTAATAAGAGCAGAATTTCTATTTCCCCCTCTCCAGTGTGGCATTATTTGCTCAATAGCTTTAAAGGTAAGTCCATGAGGGTTTGAATTATGGAATAATAAAAAGTGGTTTGAAACACTATGTGTGACTAATTTCCTTCTTATATTTCCAATGTGCTCTAATATGCGGATTTTCGCTCTAATATGCGGTCATTATTTTCATCTGGAAGGGCACAGTGGATGACCTAAACTTATTCCTTCTGTATCTGGATGAGAATGATTTAAATCTAAAGTTTACATCCAATGTTAGTGAATCTACTGTAAATTTCTTGGATCTTACAATTTACATAGAAAATAATTCCAAAAAAACAAAAAATTATTTTAAAGAAGTGGATGCCAACAATTTTATATTACAGTCCAGCTGCTACCCTAACAAATGGATAGCAAACATTCCATATGATCAATATCGTAGATTAAAACGGAACTGCACTGACAATCTTGTATTCACAAAACAATCCACTACTTTAACTAAGAAATTTACAGATAGAAACTACAAAATCAAAAATGTTAGACAAGCACTAGACAAAATCAATGTAGAGTCTAGAGAATCCATGTTAACTCCTTCCATTAAAAAAGTCCAAAATGCATCTATAAAAGTGCCGTTCATTACACAGTACAATAAAGATGCTAAAAAAATTGGCAAGATTCTTAATGCCCATTGGTCTATACTAAAAAATTATCCGATTTTAGGATCACGCTTGCCAGATAAAGCACAAATGATATTTAAAAAAGCTCCTAACATCAAAAACAAACTGCCACCGAGTGCATTGAGAAAACAACAATCTACTCATGCTACTTGGCTAGACCTTCCAAAGGGCTTTTTCAACTGTAAAAATTGTACAGCTTGTAAATTTAGTTCAACTACAGTAGATAGCTTTGCCTCCAACACTACCCACAAAACGTATCAAATTAAACAACATTTAAACTGCAAATCAAAGTTTGTGGTATATATCTTGGAATGTAATTGCGGGTACCAATATGTGGGAAAAACTATACGTCCCCTGAAAATCCGCGTATTAGAGCACATTGGAAATATAAGAAGGAAATAAGTCACACAGTGTTTCAAACCACTTTTTATTATTCCATAATTCAAACCCTCAAACCCCCTTTAAAGCTATTGAACAAATAATGCCACACTGGAGAGGGGGAAATAGAAATTCTGCTCTTATTAAGAGAGAATCGGATTGGATATACTGTACGAACTCCAAACGATTTCCCCTTCAGGTCTCAACTTAGAGTTTGATATTAAACCATTTCTGTAATGTGTATCTAACTCAAACAACTTTTTTGTCTCCCTATAGATCTTCAAATAGATCTCCAAACACTATATTTAAGATGGTTATTTCAAATCATTTAAGAAATAGTATCCCTAAGATGTGTTTAGAATAAATATGTCAAATTCTGTCTTTGTTCTTTTTTTATAGTTAGATTAGTATAGTTTATTTAATATTTTTAATATTTTTTAATATTCATATTAATTGTTTTTAACTCTGTGCAATTTTAGTTTCAAACAAATACTTAACTTATATTTTTTGAACTCCATACTGTATATGTTTGATATGGAGGTAATGTGTTCATGTATCACTTAACCATGTATAGCATCTCATATACTCCTCATGTCTGATGTGGAGAATATGTCTTTATATTAGATAGTCACTATTAAATCTGTGTGTAAGCAATTAACTTCCTTACGTGCATTATGGAGAAAATATGCTTCCATTTCAGTTACTTGAAGTATATATAGCGATATTACTTTAAGACATCCAATTAGCTTTAAACCAATTAACGGACAATCTAGGGTATATAACCATTAAAGATTAGTACCATCGGGACTCCTGATGAAACCGAGTAAGGTGAAACGCGTAGAGTGACGTTGAGAGAGGATCTGCAGCTGTCTCGCCGACCGGAACTGCTGGAACGCAACCGTGAGACGCACGCCGAGCAGAGGAGAAGCAAACAGCTAAACCGGAGGCGGGATCAAATTGTGTATCTAAATGCCTAATAACTACTGAAACCATGTGAGTGTATTGTTATTCACTTACTATTCTAATACAGTTTTTATACAGTCTGCACTATGTTTGGTTGTCTGTGCTTAACCATTTAAGGAATCCATACTTACACCATTGCTGAAGCTGGTTTATCCGTCCTTAAAATCAAAGAGGCAATATCTAAAGATACCGTTACGTGTACAGATCGACTCTCACTTTTGTGAGTATAACAGCTTTAGACCTAAAGAAGACTCATTTCACTTTTAATTAACTATATTGCACTATTAGATATATATTTTTTGTTTCCACATGTTTTGCGCTTCCCATCGACCATCACTTCTTCATCTAATTTTTAGTGCCTGAGGCAGAAGTGACTTGCCCAAGTTCAAAAGGAAAGCGGACACTGGGATTCAAACACTGTTCACCCACTTCAAAGGTAATTCTCTAACCACTAAACAACTGCTTTAATCATTTCGTAAGTGATATACATTACTTAGCGGTAAACAAAAATGTGCTTGGGAGGGGGGGGGGGGACTACTTTTCCAGTGACACTGCAATTTATCTGTATTGAAAATAAATTTGCATCTATTAAGAAAAGTTATTTTTCTGAATGTGGTGTATCTCACCTAAGATCATCTCTCCTTAAACTATGCAACAATGGCCTAGATGTACTGAAGGTTAATATTGCGGTGTTAATTTTTTTTTATATATTTACTGTATTTACTAAGAATCAAATATTCAGAAGTGTGTTGAAATATTGTCTCATTAGCATACACTAGAAAAGCGGTATTTCTGTGTTAAACACCGCTAGAGAGATAGCAATATACACTATTCTAAGCTCCTTACGGTGACAGGAGAAACAACTGTATGTTGTTATGGGAAAGAGACGTGGGTTCCGAAGTCTCGTCGGAAGATTGGAAGGATATCTGGAAGACGGACCCTCGCTCATCGATATGCACAACAATTAAGGAAAACCGATACAAAATCCTTATGGGATGGTATCTGACCCCAGATAGAAAAGCCCAAATGTATAGGGGATCAAGCGCTCAGTGCTAGAGAAGATGAGGTCATAAAGGAACCCTATCACATATATTTTGGTAATGCCCACTGATTGGATTATTTTGGGATAAAATAAGAGATCAGATTAAACAAGCGGTCAAAATTGATATCCCAAGGGATCCTCTGATAATACTTAGTAAGCCCATCCCAGATGTCCTCTGTAGTATCATTAAGCTGATTGATCATTTGCTGACAGCAGCACGCTGTGCTATTGCCCATCATTGGAAGCAAATTCCGCCTCCTCCACTTCATCTAAAGACAAAGTGAGACATGTAATGAGATGGAAAAGCTGACAGCAATTCTAGACAATTCTTTGCCAAGATTTCTAAAAATATGGCTTCCCTGGATAGCGATGTTCCCTGATGAACATCCAGCAGAACAGCAGTTGGGTATCTAAAAGAGGGGAGATATAGAAAGGCTTCCCAATTTAATTGGGAGCCTAATGGTTGTTGCCCTGTTATTTACAAGTCCGTATCCGACCAATATAAACCCTTTTTTGTTGAAATAATTGAATGACTGCAAAACTTGTTTCTCTGTTTACCCCCCTCCCCTCCCTGCCTTCACTTTTTTATATTTTTGTACCCTTACCCATTTCTCCTTTTCCAAAAAATAAAAACAGTTTTGAGAAGAAAAACACAAAAAAATGCTATAGATACAAATAAGTATTAACTCAAAAGTCTGCATTAGTGTGTGTGTGTGTGTGTGTGTGTGTGTCTTTAATATCATAGGGTTATGTAACAGGCCTTTTAACAAAACCCTATGACAGGAAATTATTTAACCGCTTTGATGCCTGAGGATACTAATATATTGTAAAGCAATGTCTTCAAGCACCAAGGGGGGTTCACATACAACAAACACCCAATAAATAAAACACAACATCCATATGTGCAAATATTAACCCCCTTAGTACCCAATTAGTCATAGTTTGACCATGACTAGCTTACCCCTTGGGTTTCTAGGGGTTTGTTAATGTTAATAAGTTCAACATTGTTCATATGAAGTATTTTGATCATCCATTCTAATTTGACTAGTCTTCTCTTGTCCATGTCTATAGTGACCATAATATACATAGGAAAACCGGCCTAACATTACATTTAACCCACACATCGCTGCAATAAAATTAGTCATCACTGCGTTATATAAATGGTAAACTTTTCATAAATATGGCGGTACAAAATGTATTTATTTTTTGGACCAGTAACGCACAGCAATGTCAGTATTGAAATGTAGTGAATCTAAGGAAATGTCTTAACTACGACATTCCTTTCACCTACTACATCCCCAAGGATCCATGTGTACTATGTACAGATGTGTACTATGTACAGATGTAGCCAACGTTAATGCAAACGGTTAATGCGATGCGTTGCATTAATACTGGTGCGTTATCCATCAGTAGTGCTACTGAAAACAATGGTAAGGAGATAATACACGTGAACGTGCTTTTTGGTGTGTTAACGAGGGTAACAACATCTCCTACATCTGTATCTGAGATCTTTCTCTGTGAATGCCAATCTATACACCTTAATCTTTTCTCTCTCTTCTCCCCCCTACCCTGCCACCCTTTCAGGAACAGCCAGGTTAGAGAATGTTTAAAGCAGCAGTGCCTGCATACAGAAAAGTGTTTAGGTTTCTACTGACTACTTTTTTAAAATTATTTATGATTTCTAAAATTATCTCTTATTTTCCATTTTAAGCTTAAATGGTTGCAGAAATATGTGATGTAACACTTCTGTTAGGAATTCTAACAAGAACTAAAATGCAGAATACAGATGGAACTTTTGGTTCGAACACTCTCTTTGCGAGTCACGTATGGCATCCTCTCCCGAGCCGCAGTATGCTAGCAAAGAGGCTATTGGCCCATCAGGATTAACACAGTCCATAAACCAATTGATTGGGACAGTGGTACACCATGCCCATAAAGAGATTAAAGTGGTTATTTTAATAACATTATTGTAGCAGGGGGTCTCCGGAGCTGAATCGCATTAATTTCAGCACTGTGGACCCCCTGCTTCCCGAGATACAGGCCCTGGTATGGGGTGTCAGTATCTCCTTGCTTTGTTTAAATCTCCCAGTCACATGGGCCGTGACGTAAACTTGGCAGGGATACCGGCACCCCATGTTAGAGGCACGCAGGTAGTGACTGATTCAGTCTCACTTTTCGTGCACGTCTCTTAGACAGGTGCAGCCCAGTAGGATTCACACAGCGTGAGTTCCATTTAAACGCAGGGACCCCCGCTGTGTGAATCCGATGGACCAGTACAGCCTGCTATGGACTGTACTGCGGAGCGTCCCTGATGTGCTCTAGAATTTCCCGCGAACGCTGGGCCATAAGGAAAGGTTACATCTGTGCAATGTTTAAAAATTAAAAAAAATGGTAACGTTTGTTTCTTTGGAGGGCTGCACCATTAGCTGTGCTTTTTGAAATAGTGAACACTCGTGTTTAATGTGTAGGTGTATCGCCACTGTTTCTTTAACAAATACTCTTTTTTTTCCTTGGGAAGTGTTCGACTATTCTGCATAAAATAAGCTTAAAGATGATTGCAAGTCGTGATCAGATTTTTAATATAAAAATAAATAAAAAATAAAAAAACTTTATCCCTCAACTGAAATCACTGCAAATAAAATGTTTACCCCTGCATCAACATGCTGTTCTCCTGGAAAAAGTTCAGCACAATGCTTTGAGGCAAGTTTGAAATTCTGTACCTGCTCGTGGAGACTTCTGTAGTTTTGGAAATTTTGTCAGCTTCTTGATATGAAAACGTGTCCCTCAAAGAAGTTTTCTGTCCGTACACAAAAACAATCGCAAGGTCACTAATAGAAATGAGCTCACTGGTAGTTACATGAACCAATCATTATGTATAAAGCCACAAACAAGACACCAACCTGAATGTCTGGTATAAGTTTGCTGGATCTGACATTTGGAGAAGGTTGTCCATCCCCAAGAGAAGGAGCCCGCAAACTACTCAAGGCGGCAAAAGATAGCAAAAACAAATGATTACAAAGACACACACAGCTACATCGGATTAATACCACATGATTTAGCTCCCTAGTAGTTCCAGACTCTCAGAAAAATCGTGTGTTCATTACTATTAATTTCTTTACATATCAAATTTTTTTTTTTTTTTTTTTTTACCCAAATGACTGACGTTATTGTGAAATTATACAGGAGCATTGTATTTTAGAGAAGCTGTTTTCTTTTGTGGGGATTCTGACACCATTGTACTTTTCTAAAACCATCTACTATGTGTCATTTAGAACAGGAGTCACAATATGGGAGGCTACCAAGCCCATGAATGGATTGATGGATGGATGAATGAATGAATGAATATATATTATGCGTAACATAGAATATATATACTGTTTATTTATACACATATTGCTTGAAGTTTGTGGGACAATGAACAAATTGGTAGTGCAGGGGCTTACTGACGGGGTAGACAGTTTAATAGGTTTTAGCCAAAATATGTAACCAAATAACCCTTATTTACTATAGAGACATCAATAATTAAATACGTATTTAATAATTAGTTGGCCATATTTGATATGCATTGAAATTTTTTGGTTTTCTATACATAAATATAAACATATCTATAATTTACGGAATGGAGTCAGAGTGACCGATTCATGTCTTTGGACAATGGTACCTTGGAAAAGTTTTTCGTGGACACAACTCGTCATTTGGCTGCAGTAGAAGAGTCCGGCATGATTCATCACTTGCCTTACTAACCCACTTTCTGGCCTATGGAGAAAGGAAACATTAAAGCTTGAGCAATCACACAACAGCAAATAGCACACTATTTTGTGGCACAACCGATATTACCTTAGCAGTAAGGCCACAAGTGGTTGCAAATTTATTACGGCCAGAAGACTCACTGAGGAAGCCCTCAGTGATAAGCTGACGTGCTAGTGCCTTCCAGAAGACCTCTGTCTGATCTTTCCCCTTGCTGAAGAGAGGGTGGCAGCGATATCTATCCGGCAGGCGCTGGGAATTCTACAAAGGATTCAAAGCAAAAATGTAAACAGAAAAATTCACATACTTTGTTAACTTAGCCTTTTAAAGCAACCCATTTCTTTAAAACGACCAAGGCATAGATTCACTGAAATGAAAACAAAAACATTAATGTTCAAATGAACAATAGTTAATGGCTTTCTGACTCAAATGGATCTACCGCTAGATGTTCTGATCATTCCTAAATGTGAATATTTCACCCGAGAAAGGTGGTTTCCCGAAACGTTATGCGTTTTAACTTTGTTAATAAAGCAATTATTATTATAATGTCTTGTGATGAGACCTATTATGAATAGTGTGGCAATAAAAGACCTTTTCCCCAGTATCCCTACCTATGGCAGCAGCGGGATCCCAGCCATTCTTCAAAGCCAGCACCAAGATATAGCTGAACCCCGTTATGACGCGGTGCTCGGGGTCCACATAAGGAGACCACGTTATATCTGGGATCGTGAAATGGCCACAGAGTGAGGACTTACTCGGCATCTGCAGCTCTCTCCACTCTCCCTGTGTCCACGTGCATGGCGCACATCTCCAAGTTTTTTTTTTTTTTTAAATAACATTCAATGCTTTATTGCTAACGGACGGACGGACGGACGGACGGACGGACGGACAGACGGACGGACAGACGGACACACACACACACACACACGTCAATGGACTCTTATCAAATTAAAATTCTAGTACACATTTCTGAAAGGCAGAACAAGTTAAGTTTGATAATAGAGTCCAATGACAGCACACCAATCCTGTGGTGCAGTGGTAGAGAATCCCTAACAATGTATGAAGGGTCATGGTTTCGATTCTATGCTAAAATTATTAGTGTAGGGATGTGTGTCCGTTAGCAATAAAGCATTGAATGTTTAAAAAAAAAAAAAACCTTGGAGATGTGCGCCGCTTATGTAGCCTGATGAAGCAGGGAGAGAGGAGAGAGCTCCAGACGCCGGGTAAGTCCTCGCATGGCGGCCACTTCCCACATTCAAGTGTCAGGTGGGAGCAGAGATAGAAATCAATTCTCACATTCACCCCCCTTAAGGAATGCATAAACACAGAAGGCCCCAGATGCGTATGTAGGGGAAATGTTACGGAGTTTGCATAATGATTTTTGGCTGATTTTCTCATATTCGTTTGTTTTTCTTATATAATTTCAGTTATTTTCTATGACATACAAGTCACCCCATAAAGGGGGTGTGAGCTTTAGTACTAGGGTATAAATATATTGTATGTCGTATATCTGGCAGACAGCTTTGGACTGGAACCAGATGATCCCTTAGCATCAGCACCAGAGGACACTGTCTTGTGAAAAAAAAACAAAAAACAAAAAAAAACAATTACAAATGTTTTCCACCAGGAAGTGCTGTAAAGGTCTTTATCAAAATACAGTCATAAGATTTATTTCTTTTTCCTTGCAGAAAACAAAGGAGTGTGTGGACTATAAAATCATTGTTTCCTCAAAACACAAAAAAGAAATAACTTGGGAGCTTGTTTTTGTGTGTGGCCTATTAATGTGTAATCTGCATGTATATAGGTTGTTTCTCTAAACTACGCGAGAGTGAGAAATATTGTGGGTCTAAATATAAATCTTGCAACTGAATAATAATTACTTGAAACATAACATATCTTGATAAATGTCAATTACAGAAAGAGCTGAAAATAACAAATCCATAACCAATGCTGCCTTGGGCGACTAAGGCCCGACACAGAATCAGTTCACTAACATCTCATTAAATGTGATCAGGCCAGACACACCACTTATTTTCTTCACCATGGAGGGCTCTTTATCTTTCAACATAACAAAAGCAGTACAAAATTGCATCAAAAGCAACATCCTAACGCGAAAGTTCCCAGGAGGACTTCAGAATAATAGACTGACTCATAATAATCAAATAGATGAAACCCGATCCCCTCCTGTGGTCTATTTGAGGCCTGCCTAGAAGCCCATCTGTACCTAATTATCAAAGGGGTGGGAAGGGAGGAAAAAAGGAACAGATGGATCTAAAAAATAAAAATATGACGAATATTCATTATTGTGAAAAGAAGGTATGTATGTATGTATGTATGCAGGCAGGCACACACACACTTGATCACAGGCTGACAGCTACATTTTAGCCCAGGGGGCAAGAGAAACCAAACCAACCACACACGGAGAGTGCTGCATTTCCCATTAGGCCCGATAGACCCATAAATCTGGTGCCTAAAAGTAGAGGGGTTACATTGAAGGCGCTGCTGATATTATTTTGATTAAACTGGTGTTATACACACACAATATGTTCTCCATCTGTACGGTCAGACATTGCTACAGGAGTAGCTAGAACATTTGCCCTATAGTGCCCCCCTGCAGCATGTTTTTTCTACCTCACCATGAGTTCAGCCATTTTGAGTTAATGGTGTGCGCGGGACGGCCTGGGTTGTGATAAAGCATTAATCCGAAACAGTCCAAGATACAACCGATAATGTGAGTTTCAATGAGGTACTCAGGGCGGGCCCCTCCAGGGGAAAATGTTGTGCTACAATACTAAGGCTGCATATATATTGTCTGTGTGTGATGAAGATATTGACCTTGCTAAAGTACCTGATAGTATTGCAGGGGGGACAATTAGATGTGGGATATCACGGAGGGGTGAAAACCTGCCGCTGGCCCTAGCTATGCTGCTAACCACACGATAGTAGACAAAGTCAGAGAATTCATCACTAGAGAAAGGGCTATCCCGGAAAAATTACGTAATTCAGGAATTTCGGAAGTACCTACTTCCTCTATGGGCAATGCCCCAGCTTCCTGGGAGGCTGTTATCACTGCCATGGGACAGTTAGTGGACAAATCCATGCACTCCAGATGGGAGGGGGGGGGGGCGGAAATAATTTAGGAGATTACCAATCTTCTCAGGTGTACGTCAGAACGATTTTGTATGTTGGATATTTGAAAACACATTTGGTTCCACCGTGAAGGGGGAAGAATTGCATTTCAGATTCAGTGGAACGCATTAGAAAGAGATGAGAAACTATCAGAGTTCTTACATAGACTGGAGGTGGCTTTGCTGAGAGTAGTGAGGAATAAGGGTATCACCCCATATCATGCCCGAGTAGAACAATTGATCTGGGAGTACCATCCGGAGATGTAATGACCTGCGACTCCGACAGCGGAAAGAATCTCCACCCAAAGTTCTTAAAGCTACTACGAGGAATAAGGGATGAGGAAGAACAGAAGGCACTCTGCCCAGCTCCGGGATAATCCGCTAAGAGCATGGAGGCCAATAGTCAATGGGAATTAGAAGATAGCGCTGCCTGTGTCGCACCTGCCAAGGATGGACGACCATGAGTTATGAACCCCGAGAGGCCACGGTAGGAGCGGTCGGAAACAATCAGAATTGATGATCGCCATTCGATTTGGATAAGTGTCTAATGTTAACCATTTAGGGGTTGCCTCGGTTAAGCCATCAGGATCTCATGCAAGCACAAGAGACAGACTGCGGATTGAAGAAAGTATGGTCATCCTTGAGAAACCAGATACTGGCCAGGACGGTCACTGGGATACACGGCCTAATCTAAGGATCAAGATTGGGGTAATGTTCAGAGTCGCCAAGAAATCCCAACACACAGTGCCTAAACAATTGGTACTCCCCCAAAAGTATAGGCAGGTGGTACTCTATTCTCTCCATGACAAATCATGGATATATGGGCACTGACAAGACGTTGGGTTTAATGAAAGACTGGTTCTATTGGCCCCGAATGGGTTGGGACGTTGAAGATTATGGCATCAACTGTGGGAGGTGCGTGACATAGAAAGATACTGTCTACAAGACCAGCATCATTGGCAAATATCACCAGTAGTGGACCACTGAACTTGGTCTGCATGGATTTTCTGTCAGAGCTGGACAGAAAGAACACTAGGAATATCCCAGTAGACAAGGACCACTTCACCAGGTATGCTCAAGCAGTGCCGACAAAGGGCCAGCGAGGTACTACTGTCACCAAGGTGTTGTGGGACAAATACTTTGTATATTATGGACAGCTAGGATACATTCCGATCAAAGCACTACTACGCCTCAGGGGAATAAAAAAAAGTCCAGAACAAAGCTCTACCACCCCCGCAGGGAGATCTTCAACCAGAGAGGTTTAATAGAACCCTATTGAACATGATGAGAATCCTGAATACCAAAGGGAAAGAACAATGGAGCCAAGCATGTGCATCACCTGGTCCATGCATATAACTGCACCGGAATGACTCTACAGGGTATTCACCATACTAGTTGATGTTTAGATGGGAAACAGATTACCAATTGATCTGTTTTGGAGTGCGGGAGATGGCACTAGCGCAGCATAGGAACAAAGTAGAAGACCATATCATCTACTAAATTCACATTTAGGAAAATCACGCGCACACACACACGCAGACACACACACCCCAGAGAGGAGCCAGCCCAGGAAAGGAGGAGCTGCTGGCTGGAATCTTCAGTGCGCGCACACAGCTTCTCTCCTCTGCCACCGGCCCAATTTTTTTTAAAAATCTGACAGGAGGGGCAATTTCCACCCTGCCCCCCAGGCCAGTCCACCCCGGTTAATGATAAACCCGAGGGGCTTTTACATTCCCCATAGTTCATTGAACCACACACACTGTTAATGTAAAAGCCCCTAGGGTTCAACATTAAATGTCTGTATTTGACAACACAAAACGTTATGTCAAATGCTTAGTCTGAACATTTGTATGGACGTCCTCCATTAACCCTTCGAGTGCCATGGCCCCTCCACCACAGTGCAGTCCTGTGACGACCATTTTAGAGGAAACGGAGGAGAATCTATTTCCTTGCTGGCAAGATCAGGTCCTTCACTAGATAGGAACGCAGGACGCGATCTAAGCTATTAAAAAAATAAAAATAAAACCCTCACACTGGGCATGATGTAGCCACATCATGGGACCCCCGTAGTACCAGTCCCCATGACATAGTGACAACGTCCTGGGGCGCCCAAAGGGTTAAAGAATTTAGTAACACCCGTGA
The DNA here is from genome assembly GCF_040206685.1 of Ascaphus truei. Classification (NCBI taxonomy): domain Eukaryota; kingdom Metazoa; phylum Chordata; class Amphibia; order Anura; family Ascaphidae; genus Ascaphus; species Ascaphus truei. The sequence goes on from NC_134483.1 coordinate 270,827,286, forward strand.
GACGATAGATCATTTAATAAGAGAAAGTTATGTTTTTTTGTCGTGTTTAAGAAAGATAAAAAATTATATTTAAAACATTGCTTTTACAAAATGAAACAATCTAGTGGGCTGTGGAAACAATGTCCATTAACTATTTAACATGACCTTAACCTGCAGTAGGTTAACATTAAGGCCTGGGACATAGTAGGGTGAGCCTTGCTGAGCCTTGCTGAGCCGTGCTGAGCAGATACACTTACCCCCTTGCATCTATCAGCGCGGCTTTAGCAGCCGCTTCCGCACGCGTGCGGAGGCTCAGGTATTTTGGAGAGACAGGCAAATTTAAAATTTGCCGCTCAGTGAAGCGAAGAAGCAGAGAAGCGGTCACGTGACCGCTCACATTCAATGGGAGCGAGGGACTAACCCTGCCTCCCGCCCCGCCTCCGATCCACCTTCCGACACGCCTCTGCCCCACCTATGCACCGCCCCCAAAGCGCGCTCACTGCCTCGCCTTCCAGGACACAAAAAACTCCAGTTTGAGCAGGCGAGGCAGAGCAGGAGAACTGATCAGCACGGCCCAAGGCACCATGCCTGAGGCCTTAATAGTAACACTATTCACTAAACAAAATAATGTAACCAGCAGCCTGGTTTTACTCTCCCATAAATAGCCCAGAATTAGAAATCACAGAGGCTAGTAAAAAAAAGGATATGTAAGTGACTCGTAATCATAAACATACACTATTCATTAATCCCTGTTCAGATTACCGCTGCAAAATAACATTACATTATTTACCAAACTGTGGCATTAGGCATGAATGATGAGAAAGTGAATACATACCATAGCAGATAAAAGTTAAATAAAACTTGTATTCACTTTTTTAATATAGTAACCCCTGCAACGCCCAAGTGGCCAGCTAGCCATGGCAAGTAAAAAAAGGCAGATGTCAAGTTATTTTAAAATAACAACCGTTCCAGTTTTAGTTAATGCAACGTTACTGGCCCTGATTTAACGGAGTCTGGGCCTTCGTCCTTACTTCCTTCCCAAAATCTCAATTACTTCTACATCAAAATAGTTTTTATTTCTCATTTATGAGTTGATATGATTAATGCAGCTGCCGAATGAACGAGCAGCAGCCAGATTACCCAATCTGGCATTTTCAGGGACATATCTGTAAATCTTAAATGAAATGTTGCAACTCCTATTTTTCCACTGCTTTCTGTGTTCCTACATCCTGTATGTAAAAAGGATACATACTAAAAAAATATTATATACATCAAGGGTCAACAAAAACAGTGGATCTCATGATCTGCATGATTTATTAGAAGACATGTATTTACCAGACAGTCTCACAGAAAGCAACCTTTGATATAGATATATTGGCGCACGAAGAGTTGCCTAAAGCTTGTTTTGTGGATCACATCTAAAAGGACTGGGGTTCAACAGGACCACAGTATGTATGAGAGCCATGTCAGTAGAAGATAAAGATGAATAAGTAGCAGAGAACAGCACTAATAGGTATCTGCTTCACAGATGCACATATACTTACTGATCCACGGAGAAACAAAACTGGGACGCCAGTCCCAAACTTTTCCCCCAAGGCTTCCACTGCTGACATGAGCTGGTAGGCTTGCCGTCCAAAGTCCTGCAGGCTGTCCTCTGCATCATTGATTGCGATGTTATGTATTAGTCTACAAAATATGGATATAGAGAGTGTATTTAACAAACAAACTACAGAGAAATAAAGACGGAGCGCCCCTATTGATTTAGGTTTTCTGTTCCTCTGTCTGTCCCTTTCTCGGTGTCATATGGGAATTGGACTCTGGCTCTGGTGGTACTACAGTGCAAATGAAGGGATGGAATGGAACCAAGCCGACTAATTTTGAAACCGAAATTGTCTGAAATGCTCACTAATGTAGTTTTAACATCAGAGCACAAACAAATTCAAAATTGTGGTTGCAGCATGCAATTGAAGTACGACCAATTAAAGGATCAACAAACTAACATTTACAAAATTAGCCATTAGTGTTCCTCAACTATTGATAACCTCTAACAACTTGTCCTCTTGCCTCATATAGGCACGTTTCATTTTTTTTTTTTGGAACAAATTAGAATCAAGACCTTAATTCAGGATAACAAAACAGGAACAAAAGAATACAGAAGTACAGGTCAAGTGAAAACTCATAATAAATTAAACATTATTTCTATATTAAGCATTAATTTTTTTGTTGCATTGACATTTAAAACATCTACAAAGGTAGAGATTCAGGAAACACAAGCAGCCTCCTTAAGTACTGGACATGTGGATACAAAAATGTTTTCTTTGTCCATTGTGATGAAAAGGGTGAATTTGTCTTTCTAAAATGTTGGGATTTTTCTACGGAATTTCACTCCCCCTTTAAAAAAAAGGCAGATTACAGAGCCTATTCCTAAGAATAGTGTCAAATTCATTGTGGCTTTAACTGTACAGCTATTTTTTGTCAACACAACCAATGACGCTGATTTTGCTGATGAAGGATGCTCCACATACAAAATGAGCCGGTATATTATTCCTGGAAGAGCCCCAAGAATGCTAAATCTTTTATCCCGCCTCTTTCTTTGCTGCAATTATCCACGTTTACACTGCGGTAACTGAGGCCACGGCAATCACTGAAAAATTACGATCCTGCTACAAACTTATGAAGTGGTGCGTCTTTCATTCATGACACACTCCTATATACACAATGAGAAACTAAAGCATAATGTTAAACTAATGTTTACACCAGTTGTTATAGGTCACTAGGTAACACAGAGAGAATACATTTAAAAATAAATAGCTAGGATTCTAACATATTAAGAGATACAGCATTGATGGCAGTCATTTGATAGCAAATTTTAAGTTTTCCAAAAATTCAGTTTTACCAATTATATAGAACTTCTTTAGTGCGACCATCTTAACTTAGCCCGGCTGATCACTGTATTAACCCTTTGAGTGCCCGAGGGGCCATGGCTCACCGGCACATCTCAATCATGTTAGTCATTGATCCCGGAAACAGAAAGTCGTCCTTCCCTCCATGTCACACAGAACACAATCTCCCCTAGAAAGAGAGCTAACAGAGGCCCCAGGAGTGCCAGACCCCGTGATGTAGTGGGGAACTCAAAAGGTTAAATACTCTAGACTGTTGTGAAATGCATACTCTATAAAATTGTTCAGAACTTGTGACGGTAGGGGTAGCCGTGGCCTTCATAATAAAGGCCAGCTGCCCCTGAAAACCGTGTGTAATGGGCCAAGAGTGTTAGCTCTTGGGACCAGTAATGTATATTGATGTATTCCCCTGTATGTATGTCCCCCTCCAACTGTCCCCTGTGAGTGTATATTCTAGTGGATGTCTTGTGTGGTTAGGGTCCCTGATAGGTAGGGTGACCAGATTTTCAAAATGAAAAACCGGGCCACTTAAAAAAAAATTTTTTATAAAACAATGTACATCACGCCGCCCGTTGCAATGACAACAAGCGGTGACATGTTGCCATGACAATGTGGCATCACGTGATGCCTCACCATAATGCATCCCGTTGTCAAAACTAGGAAGTCGCTGGAAGTCACTTCAATTTGATTTTTCCAGTGACCACATCATGAAGTCAGCGTCGCCGGCACTATAAGCGCGCCTTTAGGCTGCGCTTATAGTGCTGGCGACGCGACAAAACAAATGTATTGCCACCGTCGCGAATTTCTGAAGCCGGTCAAATTTGATTTTTCAGCGGCTGTCGCCACGTGACAGCCTCTGAACCAATCAAAGACCTGGTCGCCCGCGACATCGCCGGAAAGCGAATTACAACTTTCGCTAGCGGCGACGGGTGACTTCATCCGCAGCACGCACTATAAGCGTGGCCTTAGGTTAATTTCACACCTCACGAGCCCCCTCTATTTCCCACCCTCTACCCATGAATTTCTCTCTCCCCTCCGTCTCACTCACTCACTCTCCCCCCCCTCCTGCCTCGCATGTATTTATCTCCCCTGTGTCTTATACCCCTCTTTTGCTCACTCGCCCCTACCTTCCATCAATTACCCCACTCTGCTCACTCAATCCCCCCCACAAAATACATACCAAAAAACCCCAACCCGCAATACATAATAAAAATACCCGCCCCGCCAATACATATTAAAAACACCTCTGTCTCCCCAATTTATTTTTAAAAGACCCCCACCCCACCATACATATTTAAAAAAATTGGGTCGCACAGGTAAAATCATCATCATCCCCATATACCCAACCCCTGCATCACCCATCTCTTCTGCCCCCCCTCTGCGCCTCCCACCCCCCCCCCCTCTGCATCTCCCGCCTCTCTTCTGCCCCCCCCTGCATCTCCCGCCTCTCTTCTGCCCCCCCCTGCATCTCCCGCCTCTCTTCTGCCCCCCTCTCTGCATCTCCCGTCCCCCCCTCACCCTCTGCATCTCCCACCTCCCCCTCTGCATCTCCCACCTCTCTCTTCTGCCCCCCCCTCTGCATCTCCCGCCTCTCTTCTGCCCCCCCCCTGCATCTCCCGCCTCTCTTCTGCCCCCCTCTCTGCATCTCCCGTCCCCCCCTCTCTGCATCTCCCGCCTCCCCCTCTGCATCTCCCACCTCCCCCTCTGCATCTCCCACCTCTCTTCTGCCCCCCCCCTGCATCTCCCGCCTCTCTTCTGCCCCCCCCCTGCATCTCCCGCCTCTCTTCTGCCCCCCCCTGCATCTCCCGCCCCCCCCTCTCTGCATCTCCCGCCCCCCCCTCTCTGCATCTCCCGCCCCCCCTCTCTGCATCTCCCGTCCCCCTCCCCTCTCTGCATCTCCCGTCCCCCCCCCCTCTCTGCATCTCCCGTCCCCCCCCCCTCTCTGCATCTCCCGTCCCCCCCCCCTCTCTGCATCTCCCGTCCCCCCCCCCCCTCTCTGCATCTCCTGTCCCCCTCTGCATCCGGAGGGAGGGCCGAGGACCTGGAGGGAGGGAGAGCCGGGGTGCAGAGGGAGGGAGAGCCGGGGAGTCGGAGGGAGGGAGAGCCGGGGAGTCGGAGGGAGGGAGAGCCGGGGTGCCGAGGGAGGGATAGCCGGGGAGCCGGAGGGAGGGAGAGCCGGATGGAGGGCCGGGAGCCGGAGGAAGAGCCGGGGGAGGGAAGGCAGGGGAGAGCGGGAGGCCACGTGGCCGCCCCTGCGACTGCTTTTTTGTTAAAGCCCCGCCCACGGCATCCCATCCAATCCCCTGCGGCCCGGAACTCTGAAAATACTTACCTGCCGCCGCCAACACAAAAAAACGGACCAGGGAGAAAATCCGGGACATTACCGGGACGAATCAGCAACCAGGACAGGAGAGAAAAAAAACGGGACTGTCCCGGCAAAACCGGGACATCTTGTCACCCTACTGATAGGAAATAGCTGCAGGACCGGAACTTGGGAACAGAAGTTTAAGGATGGATATTGGGGGCAAATAGAGTTAAAAATAGTGTAAAGAGTTGCTGACCGGTTATACCGGGAGTACTGATACCCGCAAATAGTGTATGATTTACAGTTTAGCGTCTGTACATAAAGATGCTGTGTGTATTGAGAGTTAATGTAACTCTATGGGCTATCTTTGCCCCAACAAGCTTTGCAATTGGGTTTTTAAACACTGTGCAGGAGCCCATTTTAAAACTTAGTTGCAGAGTCCAAGTTGTAGAGCCCAAGTTTTAGATTTCCATGTATAGGGTTTTCTTTGAGTAATCCCTTCCAGAAATCAGCTAATCACGGATGTCTGGAAGGAGAAACTGTACAAAAGCGGGACAGGGATGTGGTAACTGTACAAATGTATAACACTTTATTCCCTGTAAAATGTATCCCCCATGTTGTAAGATAGTCTGTTCCCCTTACAGTTTAGAAAAGACAACATGTGCTTTAGCCTTGGTATGCGTACAGTCTCAGTAATGTAATTACCTGTGCTGACTGCAAACAAAATGCTGGTTCTAGCAAATGGTGGCCAGGGAAGGGTTGGCTATCCGGTCCAGAGATGGGCTCTCAGCGGGGAGACCGTTTGTTCCCCGCAGACCTGAAGGCGCCATCCCAGCGGGACATTTGGGGCTGGCAGAACGGAGCTGTTGCTGGGTTGGAGTCCCCAGCGCAATCCCCAGAGGTAGCTTTTAAATCTGCCGCTTCTCAGCCCCACCGTCAGCCAGGGAAGGTCCTGAGTGCTCAAGACGGTTCCCCTCCTGCCATTGGTGCAGCTGAGCAAGCCCCCGCCTGCTATTGGCTGCACGGCCACGATCCGCACTGGGATTGGCTGGCAGCCATGTTAAAGATAGGGCTTGCTGGCTATGTAAGGAGACCGGCCGGTGCAGGGAGAGAGACTGTGAGAGACCATGTGAGTCTCTGAGGGCTTTTCAAAAATGCTTCTGTGTGAAAGGGCTACACACCAGTATGGAAGCACTGGAGAAGCCCGGTCAGCAGAGCAAGCTAGCATCTGATGGAGACACAGCAGAGGGGGAGATTCAAAAGTACTTTGTGCTGGATAGCACCGAGAGAAGAACTGAGAAGCTTGGTACAAGCACACCGGGCACTGCAGATTTTCTTGTTCTATTTATTGAGCCAAATAGTGCTGCACAGTTTTTGGCTCAATAAATAGAACAAGAAAATCCGCAGTGCTTGTCCTTTTTTCTTACCATGCACACTGGATTACTAACAGGCCATCCCTGACACACACACACACACGTCACCTCTCCGCTTCCCACCTCCCAGCGGGGCCGCCGCGAGGCAGCTGCAGGAGGAAGGGGGCCCTTTCGGGCGCCGCCATCTTAGGCACTCGGCACCGCGAGGCTGCCCACTGCCTGTCCCCCCGCTGGGGAGGGAGTGAAGTGAGCGCCGGGGAGGGAGTGAAGTGAGCGCCGGGGAGTGAAGTGAGAGCCAGGGAGTGAAGTGAGCGCCGGGGAGGGAGGTGAGTGAGTGCCGGGGAGGGAGGTGAGTGAGCGCCGAGGAGGGAGGTGAGTGTGATGGGGGGGGAGAGTGTGTGTGTGTGTGGCTGAGAGGGAAGAGAGTGGCAGTTGGGTGACGTCAGACCCACCAATCTGATTGGCCAGAGGCTGAGGACCAATCAGATTCACCGCAGATAGCACTAACCTTTCGATTTTATATATTAAGATAAGTCAATAAAATCATGTATTCCAACTGATACTATGGAAATTTCTGCAGAAAAATAAATGAAACAAATTCTACTCAAATCTTTCATTCAATCAAAAACATAAAAATTAAAATACAATTTCAGTGACAAAACACAAAGAAGTTTCACTTGGAACACGCGTGCTCAGCACACACCAAGTCTTTTTTTTCCATTTCTAAAGAGATCCGAGAAAAAATATATATTTTTTTTTTTATATAGCCCCGTCTGTGCGCATGCGTGCGCACACAAAGTCACTGGCACTCCAGTATCCACGTGTAAAGGTCCGGTGAGGAAGACATCTTACCTCCCCTCCCCCTGATAGGTTGTAGTCTCAGGCAGGAAGATATCTTTGAACATGATCACTTTATTCTGACAGCACACTCAGTTGGTACAACCATGCACACTGGATTACTAACAGGCCATCGCTGAGCAGAGAAGCACCCGTATTTATATATTTCTTGTATAGAGTGCAGCAGATATCCTTTATTTCATGGGACACGAAGCAGACAGGGTAAGCCTTCATGAAGCGGGCGCCCTGCACCTAGTTTAGACTAGGGACTTCCCCCAGACCGCCAGTTGGTATGTAATCCCTTGATTTTGCATTTTTTGTATGTCTGCGGTCTCACCAAATAAACCCCATTTTATTTAACAATGTTGTCCTGCCTAGAGAATTGATCTCAGAAGGTATAAAGGTGTTAAAATGCTGGTCTCCTGTGACACTTGTCTAAAATGATCTTAAAATAATCAGGTTCCAAATACATTAGCAAAATATGCACCAAACCTATTACTTTAAAGGTTCAGCCATTTTAACATACAGTAATTATAGCCAAAACACAGTACGTCCTCACATGTGTAAGGTTAAGCACTTAACACATACTGTTTTAAGGAAAGAAAATGACTAGAAACATTTACAGTCATGCTCTTCAGAATTGAGCCCTTCGGTCCGATTGTGCACTATACATATCTTGAATTTGGTAAACAGTCCAAACAAAATAGGTCTTACAAGACTGATAATAAACTGCTATTTTAATTCCTATTTTTTTTTTTTTTTTTTTTTTTTAAGTGAAACTTCTTTGCTTGCACCTTCCTAAATTCAGGACTAAAACTCAATTTTAGAGACAAAAATGCATAATGGAAGTAAGGCGCATGCAAGATGGCGTGTGCGCACCCCCGCTGGCTCAAAATTCTCACAGCATTAAAGGCCCTTGGAGACGAAAAAGTGATCAGGCTCGTTAACGAGCGCGCTAGCCCCTTACCTGATGCTCATGCATGCGCAAAAGCAGCCAACGCACAAATAAAAGGAACAGTGTTATTAGAGGAATTCCAATTGAGTACAAATATAGAAGTGTAAATAGCTAAAATGTAAGAAATCTACTACTTAGAATAAAAAATGGAGAAGTGCAAAAGATGCAAGGTGTGTAAACATATGAATTGTATATAGATGAATATAATATAGTAACTGTAATGATTATTTAAAAAAAAAAATGAGGGGCTGTGTATCGAGCACGCACATTCTAAGGCAAACTTCTTTGTGTTTTGTCGCTGAAATTGTATTTTGATTTTTACGATTTTGATTGAAGGAAAGATTTGAGTACAGTATGACGGCATTTAGATACTCTACAATCCAAAATATATGTATCTTACTTTAGTTATCACTAGCTGAGAGACCCGGCGTTGCCCGCGAGTTAAATTTCCCGCTAGGAGGGGAGGGAGGAGGGGGGGACACAGTGGACAGGAGGGGGGGGGACAGTGGACAGGAGGGGGAGGGGAGGAGAGTGGACAGGAGGGGGTGGGGGGGACTGTGGACAGGAGGGGGTGGGGGGGACTGTGGACAGGAGGGGGTGGGGGGGACAGTGGACAGGAGGGGGTGGGGGGGACAGTGGACAGGAGGGGGTGGGGGGGACAGTGGCAGGAGGGGGGGGTTGCTTAAAATTTCCGGGTCCCTCCTCTCCACTCCCCCTGTATGTTTCTCCGCTCCCCCCTCTCTCTCCGCTCCTCCCCCCCCCCCCATGCGCAGCTCCGGTCCCCACCCTACAGTGTCTGACACACACAGTGACACACGTCACCTCTCCGTTTCCCGCCGGTGCTGCCACGAGGCAGCTGGAGGAAGGGGGTCCTTCCGGGCGCCGCCATCTTAGGCACTCGGCGCCACGAGGGAGGAAGGGGGTCCTTCAAGGCGCCGCCATCTTAGGCACTCGGCGCCGCGAGGGAGGAAGGGGGTCCTTCCGGGCGCCGCCATCTTAGGCACTCGGCGCCGCGAGGCTGCCCACTGCCTGTCCCCCCGCCGGGGAGGGAGTGAAGTGAGCGCCAGGGAGGGAGTGAAGTGAGCGCCGGGGAGTGAAGTGAGTGCCGTTGAGTGAAGTGAGCGCCGTTGAGTGAAGTGAGCGCCGGGGAGTGAAGTGAGTGAGCGCTGGGGAGGGAGGTGAGTGAGCGCCGGGGAGGGAGGTGAGTGAGGGTCGGGGAGGGAGGTGAGTGAGCGTCGGGGAGGGAGGTGAGTGTGATGGGGGGGGGGGGGGAGAGTGTGTGTGTGTGGCCGAGGGGGAAGAGAGTGGCAGTTGGGTGACGTCAGACCCACCAATCTGATTGGCCAGAGGCTGAGGACCAATCAGATTCACCGCAGATAGCACTAACCTTTCGATTTTATATAGTAAGATAAGTCAATAAAATCATGTATTCCAACTGATACTATGGAAATTTCTGCAGAAAAATAAATGAAACAAATTCTACTCAAGTATTTCATTCAATCAAAAACATAAAAATTAAAATACAATTTCAGTGACAAAACACAAAGAAGTTTCACTTGGAACGCGCGTGCTCAGCACACACCAAGTCTTTTTTTTTTCATTTCTAAAGAGATCTGAGAAAAAAAAAATATATATATTTTTTTTATATAGCCCCGTCTGTGCGTGCGCGTGCGCACAGTCACTGGCACTCCATTATCCACGTGTAAAGGTCCGGTGAAGACATCTTACTTCCCCTCCCCCTGATAGGTTGTAGTCTCAGGCAGGAAGATATCTTTGAACATGATCACTTTCTTCTGACAGCACACTCAGTTGGTACAGCCATGCACATCAGAGACCACTTCTTGGGGCTTCACCCTCAGGATGTACAGTACCCCGGACCTACACTCCAGACCAAGGGGCCCTGAAGCAGTCCATGCTCTTCCCTTACTTCCTGGTGGAGTAAGGGGTATAGTCTCCCATCCACTCCCCTAGGGGAGGGAATACAGTTTGGCAGAGCCCTGCACAATTGTTTGGGTAGACCAGCCTCTCACAAGAAGGTAGAGGCACTGACTATATTTGGTATTGCAGCTCCTCAAGAACAAAGGAAGTAGGTATCAGGCCTGAGTCCTTGTTTGGACACATACAGGCCTAGTCACTCCACCTCACCTGTCAATCAAGAAGCTGCAGTGAGTGGGGAAACCCCATGATAACTACTGGCAGCCTGTTCTTACCAGGGCTTTCTGCCAGGATGGGGCAGACGGGTAGCCAAGGAAACCAGTCCTGGCTACACTTGCTATTCTGTTTTACAACAAAATAATTTTGCGATGCTTTATACATAGGCCCTATTCTTTCCATTTCGGATCTTCTGAAGAAATATTAATTTGGAAGTATTTCTGTTTTTAAGGCTCCTGTTTAATATTCTGTGAAGCTGCTGCTCTATGGTAAATTCCCTCTGCTGTTTATTTTTTTAAGTGTGGAGGAGCAGGGGATCCCCGGAGCTGAAACACCCTATTTTCAGCTCCAGGGACCCCATGGTTCCCAAGAGAATTGCCTGGAAAGATGCTGCCGGTAACATCCCCTTCTGGGAAAACAAAATGGTGGTTAAAGCTAAAGCGTTGGCCCAATAGGAAGCCACAACATCATCTGTAGCAGCTTCCTATTGAGGCGTGACGGAGTTTTAAATATGCTTAAGTACCTGCAGCACCTTTCTTTGTACTTATCTCTGGAGCCTGGTGGCGACGCGGAGATTAGCTTAGGTTCAGCTCAGAGGACCACAAGGCTGGGCAGGGCGTGGACTACTGCTTTAAAGAAGCATCTGCGTTCCATTCATTACATGAAGCAGAGCCTACTGTGACTTAATACTGTAGGTTGTATTAAGTTACATAGTGCTGAGAGAGCACATAGCACTGTAAATAGAATTGTGCAAGCACAAGGAGTCCCTGCCCAATAGAGCTTCAAGGTTACAAGGAGCGGGCACCTGCATCTGAACACGACTCCCCTGCTTTAAAGTCACGGTCGTTGTTTTCAAAGTCAGGGTAATCATTCACTGAGCCACTCATTCAGTCCAACATGGAGAAGCAGCTTCACGTGATATTGAATCAGGGCCTAAATAAGAAATAAACTTTCATTGAGAACATTTACATATTATTGATGCACAAGTCAAGAGAGTGAAATCAGTCAACCCACAAAAATGGGAAAGTGATTTGACCCCAGAAGATGCAGCTAGATAAAGTGAAGATCTACAGATGGTACTGATTCAAGAACAGAAGAGAAAAAGAAAATATATAGAGGATTAGTGCCTTAAAGGACACTCCCCTCCCCCGATGTCCACATTTCCACTGGGATGAAAACAGAAAGAAAGCAGCACTCGAGGTGTAAAAAAAATGCCTCCTGTACTCATTTGTTTGTGCCTTTTTTCTAATACCATTTTTCGCTTTATCATAACAATTTTCTAATACGATGAGCATCTTGTTTACCTACTTCTATACAAGTTTAATTTATTTTCTCTTTTCATAACCTATAGTGCTTTGCATGAAAAGGAAAATCCATGTCTACAGTATGCGACCATCATTTCTATTTCAAAACCTATCAGAAGCAGAAATAGGAACGGTTTTAAGCTTTGAAGTGATCAAAGTCTGAAGCCTACACAAATTGAACTTAAGGAAGACAAAGTATAATAAATGCTACATTTCCAGGTTTTTGACCTCTAGGGAGAGCATTTACCTGTTCTTGCAGTTATCACAGCATTTTTCAGTCCCCATGATGCCAGAGGACGCCTTGCGGAGTTGTTTGTCTTCAAAATGAGACAAGATGATCCTACCCAAGGGACCATTGGAAAGTAAATAAAAAGAACAAGAATGTACATGTTAAATTGAATGAACACAACAATGGGCTAAAATCATCTTCATTAATTTGATCTTAGGGGAGGCAATTATTTGGTTGTTTCATTCACAGACAGTGATGTCACTCTAAGGGAATACATAGACATGCAAAGCTAAAGGAACATGCATGTTCTATAATGGTGGTGTTTAATGAGGGAACGTAATTCAAAATGTAAAGTCAAATAAATAAACAAAAGTATATTTTTCAATGCTGTGCAATGTACAATGTTTTTAACACGCCAAACTGTTCCATTATTAGTAGACAAACGTATAAACGTAAAAAAAAAAAAAATCTTCCGCTTACAGAAGACTGAAAATGCCAAGTACAGGTTGTAATAGCCTCCGAAATACTGCCCTCACTATAAATCAACTCTCTACATCACCAAATAGAAGAGGTAACCACTTGGTTAACAACACATACGCAAGGTATGGTTTGTGCTTGTAACCACATGGCTGAAGGCAACAAGCCTCTGCACATTCAAGTTACCATTCTCTCGTGATGGTCAATCTAGCACAAATCTCAAAGGGCAGTGATAAGGCCCATACAGTATATGCAAGAGACCTGCTAGCCCCGGAAAAAACTATTATAGGCACAATTTACTATCAATGTTTGACTATAAAAAAATACTTGGAAATCAATGTACAGTCAAATATTCAGCTTTTTATTACAATTCTCTTCTTAGTATTTGTTTGGGGGGTTCATGTAAATTCAATTACAATTCTCCTTCAGAAATAAAACAAAGCTCATTTAAAGATCTGTCCACAAAAAAAAAAAAAAGGAAAACAAACTTGAACAAAAATGCAATGTTAGATTGTCCTAGTAAGTAAAACAATAAAAGAAAGTAGGTTAAAATATTAAGAAATACCCTGCAGTGTGCATTTATGCATATGCTGAAGAACACCTACCTGTAGAGCAATGTATTTAATTTAGCAGGTCAGAAATTCATTATCTAAATTAATCGTGCTAAAATTTCCTCCATTTTTTTTTTATACTGCAGACCTTGCAATTGCACCCTAGCTGCCTGTTACCACAATATGAAGGTGTTATCAGCTTTTAAATGCACAATTTTATGGGTGCACTAGCACAAGCCTGTGGTCTTTGTAGAATAAGACTGCGCTTATAGTCCCAGCTACAGTGACGGCGTGCCGCATCAAAACAAATAGATGTAATCTGCCGCATGAGCCTATAGTGGACGCGACGGTGTGACACAGCGACAAAAATTGCTGAACTCAATAGATTTTGATATTTACTGCGACGGCCGCACCACGTGACCGCCCCTTGCAACCAGCAAAATTGCAAACACTGAATTACAACTTATGCGACAGCGGCGGTGACGTCACCGATCGCCGTCAATGTAGCCTGCACTATAAGCTCAACCTAAGGCGCATAAAGCAAATACCTATATGAAGAATTTCCTCAGGTTACACCGTTGCGAGGTCCTATTGAAAAGCTAAGCGGTGCTTAACAACGCACAATAAAACACAGTTAAACAAGGATCTTTGGGTACTGTAAATAGTGCAATACGGTACCACCAAGTATCTTACACACCAGCCAGTGTCAGAGACAAGGAAAAGGAGAGGGAGGGTGAGAGAGAAAGAGGAGGGCGAAAGAGAAGGGGGGGGCGGGCGAGAGAGAGAGGGGGGGCAGGCGAGAGAGAGGGGGGGGCAGGCGAGAGAGAGGGGGGGGCAGGCGAGAGAGTGGGGGGGGGCAGGCGAGAGAGTGGGGGGGGGCAGGCGAGAGAGTGGGGGGGGCAGGCAAGAGAGAGGGGGGCAGGCGAGAGAGAGAGATGGGGGGGCGAGAGAGAGGGGGGCGAGAGAGAGAGAGGGGCGAGAGAGAGAGAGGGGCGAGAGAGAGGGGGCGAGAGAGAGAGAGGGGGGCGAGAGAGAAAGGGGGGGCGAGAGAGAGAGAGGGGGGCGAGAGAGAGAGAGGGGGGCGAGAGAGAGAGAGAAGGGGGCGAGAGAGAGAGAGAAGGGGGCGAGAGAGAGAGAGAAGGGGCGAGAGAGAGAGAGAAGGGGGCGAGAGAGAGAGAGAGAAGGGGGCGAGAGAGAGAGAGAGAGAGAGAAGGGGGCGAGAGAGAGAGAAGGGGGCGAGAGAGAGAGAGAGAGAAGGAGAGAAGGGGGAGAGAGAGAGAGAGAGAGAAGGGGGAGAGAGAGAGAGAGAGAGAGAGAAGGGGGAGAGAGAGAGAGAGAAGGGGGAGAGAGAGAGAGAAGGGGGCGAGAGAGAGAGAGAAGGGGGCGAGAGAGAGAGAGAAGGGGGCGAGAGAGAGAGAGAAGGGGGCGAGAGAGCGAGAGAGAGAGAGAAGGGGGAGAGAGAGAGAGAAGGGAGAGAGAGAGAGAGAGAGAGACGGGGGCGAGAGAGAGAGACGGGGGCGAGAGAGAGAGACGGGGGCGAGAGAGAGAGACGGGGCGAGAGAGAGAGACGGGGGCGAGAGTGAGAGACGGGGGCGAGAGAGAGAGACGGGGGCGAGAGAGAGAGACGGGGGCGAGAGAGAGAGACGGGGGCGAGAGAGAGAGACGGGGGCGAGAGAGAGAGGAGGGGGCGAGAGAGAGAGAGAGGGGGGGCGAGAGAGAGAGAGAGGGGGGGGCGAGAGAGGGGGGGGGGGCGAGAGAGAGAGAGGGGGGGCGAGAGAGAGAGAGGGGGGCGAGAGAGAGACGGGGGCGAGAGGAGAGAGACGGGGGCGAGAGAGAGAGGAGGGGGCGAGAGAGAGAGAGAGGGGGGGCGAGAGAGAGAGAGAGAGAGAGGGGGGGCGAGAGAGAGAGAGAGAGGGGGGGCGAGAGAGGAGGGGGCGAGAGAGAGGGGGGGCGAGAGAGAGGGGGGAGAAAGAGAGAGAGGGGGCGAGAGAGGGGGGGCGAGAGAGGGGGGGGGCGATAGAGAGAGGAGGGGGGCGAGAGAGAGGAGGGGGGGCGAGAGAGAGGAGGGGGGGCGAGAGAGAGGGGGGGCGAGAGAGAGAGGGGGCGAGAGAGGGAGGGGCGAGAGGGAGGGGGGGGGGGCGAGAGAGGGGGGGGCGGAGAGAGAGGAGGGGGGGCGAGAGAGAGGAGGGGGGGGCGAGAGAGAGGAGGGGGGGGCGAGAGAGAGGAGGGGGGCGAGAGAGAGGAGGGGGGCGAGAGAGAGGAGGGGGGGCGAGAGAGAGGAGGGGGGGCGAGAGAGAGGGGGGGCGAGAGAGAGGGGGGCGAGAGAGAGGGGGCGAGAGAGGGGGGCGGGCGAGAGAGAGGGGGGCGGGCGAGAGAGAGGGGGGCTGGCGAGAGAGAGGGGGCGGGCGATGAGAGAGGGGGGGCGGGAGAGAGAGGGAGAGAGAGACTCAGGCTGAAAGAGGTAAGGGAGGTGTGTGTGTGGAGTATGAGGAGTAATGTAAGGAGCAAGAGGGAGAAAGTGTAAGGTGCAAGAGAGGGGAAATGTGAGGAGAGAAGATAAAGGGGAAAAGAGTGTAATGGAAGGAGAGGGGTAGAGTGTAAGGCTGCGTCCCCGCTAGCACTGAGCGGGCGGCGCCTGCCGCAGTTACTTACATATATAGATATATGCAAATCCCCGCTCACGCGGGCACACGCGGGCACACGCGTTCTGCGCTTATGTAAACAAAAAAACCTATCTTTCCAGCGCGCTCAATGCCTCTCCAAGCATGGGCGCGCTCAGCGCCAGCGGGGATTGAGCCTAAGGGCGGGGAAGAGAGGAAGTGTACGGGTAGAGAATTTCTAGAAGAGGCGTGCCCCAGAATTTCACAATCTAATTCTGGGCTGCATTAACCAAAAAAAGATTGAAAAACACTGAACCCAGGATTAGAACCGTGTTACCTAAATCCATAATCTCTCTCCCCCCTCTCTAAACTCATATGTCAGGGTCTGGATGTAAGCAACGCCTCTTCAGGTATGACTTGATCTAATTAACGTTAAGTCCCTGCATTAACCTTCATGGAACTTTGTGGCTATGCGTTGTTGGGGGGGGGGGGGGGACTGGGACGATTCCTCTTTTGCTTATCATCCCTAACAGCCATTATATAGTTAATGCAATGCTGTTCCCGGACACAAAACACTACTTAACATTAAATTATTGGAGATACACATTAAGGCCTGATGCGTTGTTATGTTAGGTCACGTAAAGCTGCTTAAAGGAGCTCTTTGGATCTGGCCAAAGAGAGATGCAAAAAACTGAAAAAAACTCCTACTTGCGCCGGCAGGTGCTCGAATTTAGGTATTTTTCCATCTTTGCCATCATCTTTAGTTTGTACTCCCGAAAACTTTTGGTTTTTATCTCACTCAGCATATGCCTGACAAATGGGAAAAAAGGAGATCAGACATTTTAATAAACATCTTTTTAACCCAATACAACATTGCAGGTGATTTGGAAGCATGTTTTGTGCATCTGTGGCTGCTTTGCAGGATTCTTATAGTATAAACATAATATTCTTGAAGGTTTCCTATAATTACCATTGATCAGGAAAACAAAGTGCAGTCAGCTATCCTTGTACAAATGTGTGTGTCTGTATATATGTATATACAGTACACACACACCTATAGATGGCCATGGCAGATGGCACAGGGAGTCTGGGGGATTTTGGGACATTTTGGGTAATGTAGAATAGATAACTGCAACCTAGGACCTTAACCCCTAACCCTAATCCCAAATATTAACATTAACCCAAAACCCAATATTCTTGACCTTCACATCTAACCCCAACCTCTAAATCGTAAAAAGCATAAAGCCAGCGGTGAAATGGCCATGGCGAATTGACCCACTCCTTGCAAACTACACATTGAGACAGTGGAGAAACATGATTCGGTGTATGCATTTATATGTGAATTATTACAATTGTCCTCATACTCTGCAAACCTTAGAAATACAGGTCTTCTGACCGTAGATTGTGCTCTTTCTATTATACCAATAAATCACATAATTTACAAAAGTGCTAATAAGCTTCCCTTTATAATCTGACCCTTTAAACTATCCAGAAAAGTAGTTTTATTTGGTAACTGCATATGTTACTCCTAAACAGAGCATCTTTTGATGTGTGTTCTCATAATCACAGTATACATTTTCAGAATGTTGCTATCTAGTCCAAAATGGCGATTTTTGCACTACTATAGTTTACTATTGATCAATAAAAATTGGGTTTACACAAGGCTTGCGATTAACAATTAGACTGCGTAACCACACTAGACACCTATTGGTGGCACCGAAATCAGTTTATGCAAATGTAAATATTTGCAGAATCCATATTTAGAAACTAAAGAATCATATGAAAAAATAACCCCGCCAAGGGACATAATTCATGTTAAAGGGTTGCACAAGGGATTACAGGAAAATGTACGCTATAGTACTAAATGCACCTCTTGAACCAAAAATGAGTTACTTTTGTACAAACAGAAATATTATTTACCTGCTAAAATTCATGTCCGCGTGAGTCCAGAGAGCATGGCAAGAGCTGGGAAGAGCGTCCCGTCCAGCTCTACCAATCTCCTGATAGTACGACTCCATTTCCTTAGGGGCCCCATAGTGAATAACTTTGCGGATGTCTGCTTTGTTGATGCCCATACCAAATGCAACCGTGGCCACAACACACTAGCAGGGGGAAAAAGGGATGGTTACTATTTTTTATTAAAGTTTAGATTGGGGTACTAGTTAAATCAGAGTGATCTTCAATACTACAGTACGCTCCCATTACCTCTTATTTCATTGGAATGGGTGCCTTATAAAAACATGGTTCATAAAATAGCCTAGACAGCATAAATAGATCAACTGGTCCTCCCAGTGCCTTCAGAAATACTATTTTATTGCAATTTACATCAAATGTAATTTATCAGTTCAAGCCACCTACTAAATGAAGATGCTAGCAGAATTACTGTGGGCTAAATCTTACATTTTAAAAGAGGACTTTCACTTATCGAAGTCCAGGAAACGATAATGTTTTTAACATTCACAAATTGCTAGAATACTGTGTTTGAATGCATGCGCTCTCAGTGTAAAAGGCACGTCGCTGTGATTCTTATAAATTACAGTACACAAATCATATGGAGACTTTGACGGCAAATACAATACATATCTTTAAAAAAAAAGGTTGGACATCTTTTTAGAAAGGAAAGGTATACAGGAATATACTGAATAAGTAAATATGGGAAGGATGTTGATTCAGGAATTTATTTTCCCCTTTATGATACATCATTGGATGATGTCACTGGGATTTTGTGTTTGTCTTCCTTGAAATCAATATACTGTAAGTAGGGATATAGGATAAAGTATCTGTCGTCTAGATTTAGCATGGGTTGAACTTGGACATATGTATTTTTTCAACCTCATCTACTATGTAACATATGATAGCCATGGGGAAATTAAAGGAGCACAATTAACATTCTAAATGCATAAGAAGGCAAAGCTAGAACTGAACACTGTGTTTGCTTTATAAATGATAGTATTGTTTTTCTCCTCTCAAATCGGTTTAATATACTGTATACATACACACACACACACACACACACACACACACACACACAGCTTGACAATTGCAGTCGCCCGCTCGCCACCGGCAACTGCATTTGGCCCGCTGGCGTGTCTATCGGCAGCATGATACAGCGTTCTCCCAGCATTCTTCATTCAAGTTTTGTCTACCCCTCCAGCTCCCATCAAAATGGCTGCGTGGCGTCAAATGACGGCACGTTGCCATGGCAACAGGACGCTTCATGGCATCTGACATCACACTGCGTCAAGTTACAATAAAAAACACAAAAAAACACGGCACAACGCTCATAGTGTATTACAAATGTGAGGCACAATAAACAGTCGGGCTAGAACGCCCTATGGCAGATGTGGAACCCCTCATGCGGAGACCCCATGATATACCAGATGACATCTAAGTAGAGGTTCTTTGGCTGGTTGGTGCTTGGGTAATTTGTCCCTTGAAATGCTTCATTAATTCATCCTCGATGTACGCAGTTTACTTACCTTTTATTGTGCCTCACATTATATATTTTTAATACACTATGAGCGTTGTGCGCTGTTTTTTTGTGTTTTTTCTGTACTAGCTCGGGGGTGTCTGAGCCATCCCCGCTCTACAGCTGCAGACGCTCTCGTGATTTTCACTAAGTATTTTAATTACATTATCACCTTGATCACATCACTTTCACTGGGGTGGTGTGTAAGAGTGTTTAAATTGTAGTAACGCACTTATACTCTGTTTTTTTGTGTCAAGTTACAATGCCTGCAGCATGACCTGGGGGAGGTGGGGTGGTGTGTGTGTGTGTGCGCTGGCCTGGAAGCGGGAGCATAGACCCCACAAGCTGTGACTGGATAGCCCGATCGGATATGCAGACACTGGCTCCTGCTGGACAAGAACTGCAGCTTGAACCCGGGGAAAAGCGGAGAAGGGAGAGGGTGACAGCATGCCCAGGGGTGAAGAGAAGGGTAAGCGGGTGCCAGGTCTGGGGGAAGAGAAGGAGAGGTGCATAGTCCGGTGATGACATCACACAGTCATTCACTTTAGTCCACCAGGGGTTTTCTAATCAGACGCTCGGGGGTTCACCGGATATTATTTAATGTCTGCGGACTAAGCTCTTCTTTGCACACTTTACACTACTACATTTAGCTTCGTGCCAGATGAATACTTTTAATATTGTATACTGGTATCAGGAACCGGAGTTCTCTCCAGCCCGTTAGTCATTCCGCATAGCCAATGCATTTCTCTGCACACAGCCCCAAAACTATTCAGCCGGTTGCTCTTAAACGAGTATATAGCAGACATCAGGGGACACTTTGCCCCTTTGCTAGCACTACAGCAGCGATTACACCCAACAGTGTTTTCTCGGCTAGTCTGCACATCCAGGAAGATTAATTACCTCCTGTCGCTTCTGGCTGCCTCCGTGATCGATCGCAGAGCAGCTGACCGGGCAATAATATTAACTATTTGTGCAAACAGGCTACGGGTTCTGGAGAAGTGCTTCAGCGCTGCAAACATATACAGATCTAATCATGAGCATAAAACTACTCCTGTCACCCTGATCCTATACTAATTTGGATCATTCCGATACTGCGCTTCAGCACTGCTCCTTTGACTCCAGGTTATCAATAATAGTAATCTGTTTAGCCTACCCACAATCTGGCACAGTGAGTAATAATTCATTACCATCTACTATTTTATTTTCAGTGTGCTAGGCTGGCGGCATTAAACAAACAGTACCTAATTGGCTAGTTAGCTTTTATTGTTAGTAGCAATCTGAACAGTTGCTGTAGTGTGCCTGATGTCAACAATTCTGAATTTATTCAAGCCTGGGGGGGGGGTGGGGGGGGGGGGGTAGGGGGGTCCAGGGGCCGCCATCCTGCACAGGGAAGCAGCACCCACCCAGTCAGAGTCAGACAGTAAAGTGTCAAGTCACCCACCCAGTCAGTCAAGTGCCACCCATCCACTCCACATGCTTCATTACAAATACTTTTCCTTGATTTCTTTGCATACGACTTCTCTGGCTCACCTGCAAAGATTTCACTTAAAGCAGCAGTCCCTCACCCCAGCTGCGTCTCGCCCATTAGGTGGAAAGAAGGAGGTCCCAAAAGCTGAACCATGTTAATTTCAGCTCTGGGAACTCCCTGGTTCCCAAGATACATCCTTGAAACACTAACCCGTTACTTCCTGGTTGTGTCATGTAGGTCAAAAGGAAGCTGTAACGGATGACACTGCAGCTTCATATTGACCCGAGTAAAGCGGGAGATTTACATCGCCATTTTGTTTCTCAGAGAGAGGACGGTACTGGCACTATGTATCTTAGTAACAATGCGGCCCCCCACTCGCTTTAACTCTGGAGACCCCATGCTTCAACCAATTTATTTTTTTACTGTTATCGATCATAAAATATACTTATTGTGTAACCCATCTAGTCTTTCCTTATTTGCTTCCATCTCCCTTACACATTTGTTGACAACTAAAAAAAAGTATTTAAAAAACTATTTTTTAACACCTTTAATGCTAGAGCAGAGCAATGCGTTGTTGCCCACCTCAGCACTGAAGGTGTTAAGACCACACAGGATCCATGCCCCTACCTGGATTTCATCCCTCATGAAGCGGTGATGTACTTCCCGTCTTGCTTTGATAGCCATGCCGGCATGGTATGTGCCACAGACAATGCCCAACTTCACCAGCTCTGCTGTGACCAGCTCAGAAGACTTTCTGGTAGGGCAGTAAATGATGGTGGCGCCTTCAAACTCCCAGCCGGATCTAAAAGGAAGAAACACAGGAAACATATAGATGCATAATTGGGAGTTTAAAATGGTACCGTTAATAAATTCCCAAAATGCAAAGCAAAAACCACGTTAGGTCACTTCAGTGTTAACATTTTTTAAAAGATCAGCTACAGTACTTGCAGTATGCATCAAAAAACACACATTTATCTCAATTACTGTACTAGGATGATGCAAATTATTTGATCTATTCAAGATAAATTGTTTGGTGACTGGCTCAGTATGTATGTATGTACAGACTGTCCTCGCTTTTCTGATGGAATACGTCCCGCTAACCGCCGTTGTTTAACGGACCGTCGGATTGCGGGTCCCATGTTAATCGGTGGTGACGACCGTCGGATAAGCAGGTTCGGGGTCGAATAATGCGTCTAGCGGAGTGCTTTGTGCGGCGGCGGATACGGCATCCGTTGGAAACCGAGACGTCAGTAAGCGAGGACCACATGTATGAATGAAAGTATGTATGTAGCGCCATTAATATACATAGTGCTTCACAGCAGTAATACACGTGACAATAATAAATAACAAATAATACAAATAACACATAAAGGGAAGAAGTGCTTCAGACATAAAAGTAACATTTAGGAAAAAGCATCCCTGCTACCAAGAGCTTACAATCTAATTGGTAAGTAGGAAGAACGTAGAGACAGTTGGAGGGCGTTCTGGCAAGTGTGTCTGCAAGGGGCCAAGGTTTATGTATGAGGTGTAAAGTATCAGCCATGGACTCGTAAGCTTCCTTAAGCAGGTGTGATTTAAAGGTGGATAGAGAGGGTGCTAGTCGGATATTGTGGGGAAAAGGCATTCCAGAGGTGTGAGGGCAGTCAGTGAGAAAGGTTTAAGGCGGGAGAGGGCTTAAGATACAAAAAGGAGTAGAGAGCCCAACGCAAGTCTGGATGGTGTACAGTGAGAAATTAGGGCTGAGATGCAAGGAGGAGCAGAAGAGTGTAAAGCTTTAAAAGTGAGGAGGATAATGGAGTGTGCGATACATAATTTTATAGGAAGCCGGGAGAGGGATTTCAGCAAGGGAGACGTAGAGATAGATTTAGCAATGAGTAGAGTGATTCTGGCAGCAGCGTTTAGGATAGATTGTAGGGGAGATAGGTGAGAGGCAGGAAGGTCGGACAGCAGGAGGTTACAGTAATCAAGACGGGAGAGAATGAGGGTCTGTGTCAGATTTTTAGTAGTCAAGCAAAAGAGGAAAGGGTGTGTCTTTGTAATATTGCAGAGGAAAAAACGACAAGATTTAGCTACCTTTTGAATGTGAGAGGAGGATGTGAGAGAGGAGTAGAGTGTGACCCATAGGCAGCGTGCTTGTGCTACTGGTTGAATGATAGTACTTCCAACAGGAATGTGGAAGGAGGTAGTAGGGCCAGGTTTTGGAGGAAATATGAGGAGCTCTGTTTTTGACATGTTAAGTTTAAGTCGGCGGAGGGCCATCCAGGATAATATAGGAAAGACATATTCAGAATGTTTGGTTTGTACAGCAGGTGTAAGGTCAGGGATTGAAAAGTAGATTTGTGCGTCATCAGCATAGTGGTGATATTTTAACCCAAGAGATTTGATTAGGTCACCTAGAGAAAGTGAGTAAAGAGAAAAAAGGAGGTCCCAGGACAGAGCCCTGAGGTACTCCCACAGAGAGATCGATAGAGGAGGAGGTGTTAGCAAAAGAGACACTGAAAGTACGATGGGAGAGGTAAGAGGAGATCCAGGATAGAGCTTTGTTACGAATACCAAGAGTATGGAGAATGCGAAGGAGAAGCGGGTGGTCCACGTTGTCCAATGCTGCAGAGAGGTCGAGTAATATGAGCAGAGTGTAATGACCTCTGTCTTTGGCAGGTCATTCGTTATTTTTGTGAGGGCTGTTCCAGTGGAGTGAGCTGTGCGGAAGCAAGATTGTAGAGGGTCTAGGAGAGAATAGGTGTTGAGAAAATGGGGCAAGCGAACGAATACAAGACGTTCAAGGAGTTTGGAGGCAAACGGCACGAGGGAGACAGGCTAATAGTTAGAAAGACAGGGTCAAGCTTGCTGTTTTTGAGTAATGGTATAACTGTTGCATGTTTGAAGGAGGAGGGAAAGGTACCAGAGTAGAAGAAAGAGTTAAAAATGTGTGAGTGTAGGGATGATAGTACGAGCAAGAGGTTTTTAGAGATGGGAGGGAATAGGGTCAAGGGGACAGGTGGTAGAGGAAGAAGAGATAAGCAAAAACACATCCTCCTCTGTGACAGCAGAATATGTATTGCATATATTTGAAATTAAACACAGAAGTGGTGAATAATTCCGACAAATAAAATAAATAAAAATGCTTAATCTGCCCATCTTTGTGAATATGATTTGGGCTGGCTCATTTTAATTAGTTTTATTTTTCATTCAGACATCAGCCTTTAATTGTGCAGCAATGTTTAGAACTATGGAAATATTACTTTTGTGTTTTAACTAAAACATTGAAGTTATTTTGTATATTTTCATATCATTGAGTTGTAGTCGGCGAGGTGGCATTTTAGATTGTCTGGACCTTTTGTGATTTTTTTCTTTCTTCATACTGTTCACAATCAATACATACAATATTGAATTGTGGTTAGACTTGAAAGCCAATTGGCAATTTGACATTTTTACCCACGCTTTGCTTTGGTATCACTGAAACTCCCCACTCTGATCATTCCGCTGAGACAAAACATTAAAAAAAGTAAAGTTCCATTGCAGACACATCGTAAAGACTCTTCCTCTCTCTATCAATCACCCAATGCAAATATACATACACGTGAATACAATTATTTGAGATTTCATGCACTACCACAGGGTAGTACACACTCAAAGATACATAACAATTTAGAACCCCATATACACCAACAGTTCAGTTTTAGAGATGCAGTTTGCTCTGTGTTTAAGTTTGATATTTTTAAAATATGTATATACATCAATATACTACAGGAAAAAAGTGTCCGGTTTAATCTTTAGCATCTTTCCCATATTTTGTGTTTATTACGTATTTTATTTCTAAAAACTGCAGGCTTTGGGCCTTTTAAAATAAAATCTGAAACAGAAAAGGGGATGGGAAATTAGGGTTTTAATCAGTATTAAAGGTAATCAATTTCAAGACAGGTCATTCTTTGGTTGGGACCTAATGGTTTTTGTTGCCCCAGATCAGACACAGACACGTGAGTAATGTATGAATACAAAATCCAAATGTAACTATTTAGTAGATACTGAACCTGTTTTTATTTCCTGTTCCTATTAAAACCAGCTGTATTTCTTCCTGTGGTTGAAGCTGGGAATATTTGGATAATTAAAGCAGCTGGCACTGGATGGATGGATGGATGGTTAAGGGTATTTGAACATCACTTCTGTTGTGTTTAAGTAAATACAAATAAATAAAAAACATGCTATTTTTTTGGTTATATGATCTGTACATATAATTGCAAACGTTTTACATTGTACCTTTAGAAAGTACTGTATCACTTACTTGGAAGTCCCTCTATCATGAACTGAAGTAGCAAATAAAGCGTACTGTACTTCTTTTCATGTGCCAAATGTTGGAGGTTCTGTGCATGCTTTGCAATGTAGTAAATGCTTCATGCAGCAGCATTACTAGTTTCAATTCGAAGTGTCCATGGTGTATAGATAACGGATTGCATATATAAAGAACCTGATAGACAATGTATAATATGTTCACTATTTGCAGCTTTTGAAGTTACTCCATATTTCAATAAGGTTTAATATTTATTTTAAATGTATTGATTCTCATTTTGATATTGATTCTGTATTTAGATTATTATTCGGGTTTCATGTTATGTAGTTTCATTTATTTACATATGGTTATAAATATTATTAAATATGAGTCTATACAAGTCTATTTGGATTTATATACATTGTTCTATACTTGGTTATTATAATAGAATAATGTGATATTGTGGGTGTTTGTTGAACTTTGTAATACACATTGCTAGTTTTATTGTAGGTCAAGCTGGTGACCTTTAGAAAAACTATCTTAGTTGGTAGTGGTCACATTAGAATGTGTGTTTTTAAATGTTTGTTATGTTTGTATTTGCACATATTGCATGTTTTTTCAGCTTCCTGGTGACCCTTTATTATAGAAAATAGAAGATATGGGGCACAGTGCTTTCCCCTGGAGCTTGCAAAATGTTCACCCTAACCTAAAGCAATTCTTTTTAAATGTTTGAAATGAAAAGCATATTTCAGAGAAAGGGTAGTGGATTCATGGGAAAGCCTCCCAACAGAGATGGTAGGGGCTAATACAGTAAGGGAATTCAGACATGCTTGGGATAGACACATCCTAAATACAAAAGACAGCCGATATCAAATAGGGTCAAATAGGGTCTAAAGTTTTACAGCGGATGGGAAAATGTCAAGACCTGGGGGGGATCAAGTGGATCTTATCTGCCGTCAAATTCTCCATTACCAAGTACTCCGTATTATGTGTAAAGTTTCCAACAGCAGACCCACCATCACAATGGATAAACTAGACATTGTTCAATCGGACAACTTCATTCTTTCCTCTACAAACTCCTTCAGAACATTAATTTAACAAAAGGACTAACAATGAAAACTGGGCTCCCCGAGGTAGATACACAAATTAATACTAAATAAATAAAGGTGTGTGCGCGCGCGTATATGTATGTGTACACGTACATACATACATACACTCAATTGAGAAGGCATGAAAACATTTCAAGAATATTATTCGTGGAGTCTATTAATATTATAGGTCAAGTATTTATTGCATGCACTGTACACTAGATACGTCAAGAAGATCACTCATTTCATTAGAAACTCTGGTATGAACCACCGGGGGGACAGGACAGTTACCAATGGGATTGAGAGTAACAGGGACAAAGATGCTGGGCAACCCAGAAAGTAGTCTCAGGCTAGGTCCCCGGTGCCTGCTGCACCCGGTGCCTGCTGCCTGCTGTGGGGTGTGTTGTAGGGACAAGAAATGCCCCTCAATGGGGCCGGGCCGACTACCTGACTTGGCCGTCACGTTGCACGAGCAGATTTGTCTGAAGACAGGAAAACGGTGTTCAGGACATGCGACGGAGCGCTGGCCACACCCCCGGCAATTCAGCCAATGAGGACGAACCTGCCAGGCGACGTCCCCCCCTTCTTTCCCCTACAGACCGGGGATAACAGCTACACGCGCGGCCAGCCTGGCAGGCGCGCGTGCAGCGCCGACACCGGGGTCTCAGCCTAAGGGGGACATTGTGCGACAAAAGGCAACAGGGTCAGAAAGAGCATCAGACAAAGAATGGTATTTTCCGTGCATCAATAACCCAATTAATATATTTCACTATGTGGAATGCTTTTTCTTTTAACTGGGCTAATGTGGTGGCCACAACTCCCAAGTCTTGGTCACCTGTCTGTGCATCAAATTCAGAACAGAGGTCCCAAAGGCATAACAAAGGTTTTTAAGGAAGGTTGAGAGAGGGGTCCAGTTTAATAAGATTTGGGAACCACTGGATTAATCTCTTTTCAAATCAGCTACCTTTTTTTTCAAACTTTCAGTACTCTTGGATGTTTGAAGGGCAAAGGGGGAACAACAACAAAAAACACCATGGAAATTTGATACAGGTGAGAATGTAATGCCCTTGTGAAATACTACTTTTATGTAACCCAAAAAAAGTCCATATGTGAGCTTTATTTTTATACCGCTTGATATCAATGAGTGCTTGAATATTACAATTATAGTGATTCTGGAAGATGTGGGTTAAGGAAGTGTCCCATATCAGAGGAGCATAAATAAATGTGGGCCTTCAAGAATGGTAGGCAACCATCTGAAGTATACAAATTATGCCAATTACCAAAGTATGAAATTTGCAGACGGCGTCCTCAGACTAATTTTACGCCTAATGATATGTTTGGTAAAATGATCTGTTGCGTGGAAGAGGCCCTCAGGGAAATTATTGACATTAATTCTGTGTTTGGACCCTGAGCTCTACCCATCTGTGACAACATCTGTGTGTTTTCATACCCTGGGTGAAACTTGATAGATGTCTGAGGAATATAGGCAAAGTCGCTTTGGGCAAGTCCCTCTGTGCCTCAGCGCTACAAAGTTAGATTGTGAGCTCCTCAGAGCAATCATGTGTCCTGCATTGTTGTTCTATTATGTGCAAAGCTGAACACACTAACAGATCTATGTAACAGACAGCTCGGTGATTAAAGGACACAGGGGAGTAACTAAAGTAAATCACTGGCATAGAACAACCACCTGTGTTACTTTCAAAGGTTGCTTCATACATTAAGTATCTATGCACATTAAGGAACACAATCTTAGCTGGAAAAAAACTACTTTAAGATGAGGCCCCATGCAATGCACACACTGTGCTTACGGAGAGGCCAATCAGAGGATCATACCCAACTGCAGAAAAACAAAGCATCTATTTGAAAAGTTGCATTGACCACACCGAAGTTAAAGTGTTTATTCTACAGACAACAATAAATAAAAATACTTTGTGGGTATATCTGCATGTCTCAGGCAGATCTGCAACCCTGTATTTCCCAATTATGACTTAACATGCTTCCACTGCAGCCAGGTATTCTGGGTAATGACATGCAAATGAGCATAGTGTATCACTATTTCTTGTCCATTTTAACATGGACCCCAATAAAGCTTGTGCCTGCCGTACTGCACAGCTCGGGTTAAAGAAGTTTATAGCAAGTAAGCCTACTCACAGACAGCTTTTTCGACCTTTTGGGTCTCTTCAGTGCAAGGTCGGTTGCCACGTGAAGCTGGTAAGTGGGTATAACCAGACATTTAAGCAGTGATAAGTTTGGTATGTTCCTGATGTGCAAGTCCTGTTTAAAAGATTTACTCAGTGGCCTTAAGCAGTGATACGTTTGGTATGTTGCTAATGTGCAAGTCCTGTTTAAAAGATTTACTCAGTGGCCTGAAGCAGTGATAAGTTTGGTACGTTCCTGATGTGCAAGTCCTGTTTAAAAGATTTACTCGGTGGCCTTAAGCAGTGATAAGTTTGGTATGTTGCTAATGTGCAAGTCCTGTTTAAAAGATTTACTCAGTGGCCTGAAGCAGTGATAAGTTTGGTACGTTCCTGATGTGCAAGTCCTGTTTAAAAGATTTACTCAGTGGCCTTAAGCAGTGATAAGTTTGGTATGTTTGAATATCAAAAGGTGTTCCCCCCCCCCCCCCTCTTAACTCTGTGCTGTTAATTGACCAACTGGAACAAGCTGATTTATTGGGGCGGGGGGAGGATCGTGTGACTGCTTTAGATGTATAATACACATATTCCCCTTGCATTGGCAAGGAAGCATTGGCAAGGAAGCATTGGCATCTTAAGAGTGATGCATTGAAAGTGATCATTTTAAGTGACAATATAGTTAGACTATAGTTTGACAAGAGGTGACTGGGGACTGCATCCTTTCTGCAAACTCTTACTCAAGGCAACAAACTGTGAGCTTATATGACCACACTTTGATCCCATGCTTGTTAACCGGCATATTTTAACCCCACACCCCTTTACAACTTATTTCACTGCAGCCTCTCCCAAAACTGACTGCACAAAAATTACTCCCACACCAACTCAGCCCACTGAAACCCAGAACTGACTAGCATTGCAATGCAGCAAAACATTTGACAAGGAACAGGCACACCCCTGCTGTTTAGTCTGCACACACAACAGCTCCATGCAGTACTGCCTACCTCTGGCATCATGAACCTGCTATGTATCTTAACTTTTTTCTTTCTCGGGGCCTCATGGAGATGTTACTCCCTCTATACACTACAAACTCCTCCATCCTGGCCCACACCCAACATCACCATACACCCTGGACTACTCAAAAGCCTTTCACTATCTACAGAATGGTGGTGGAGAACTCTAAAAACCAGCACACCAACCACTGCTCACTCTAATGGCAAACACCACAAATTTACGAGTTGCAAACAACTACCCAAATTTCTGCTCATACTATTTCTCTCTTTAGCAGGTGATATTGAACCAAACCCAGGTCCTCCCATTTCAAATCTGTCCCATGCCCCTGAGAATTCCACCTTTAAATTCCAAAAAGGGCTATCTGTCGCCCATATACATATTCGGAGCCTGCAGCCCAAACTGGACGACCTAAGGGCATGGTGCCTTATGCATAAACCCAAAGCCATCATTCTTACAGAAACATGGCTAACCCCTAAAACTCCTGATGCAAATATCGCCATTCAGGGATACTCCATTTCTAGGAGAGATAGGTCAAAGAGAGGAGGAGGGGTGTTATTTTATATTGCAGACACATTACAATTTACACTGTTAAATTGCCCCCCAAGCCCACGCTCTTTTGAAATTCTAGTTGGCAAAATCTGTCTCCCCTTTTCTAAGCCCATCTTGCTCGCTGGCATCTACCGCCCCCCTAAAGCCCCTCTACAATCCCTGACTGATATAACCCAATTTCTTGGCTCCATTTCCTCTCTGAATGAGAAGAGTGAGCTGCTAGTTCTTGGAGATTTCAACTTCAATTGGCTTGACCCTAAAAACCACAAAATCCAGATACAACTCAAGTCACTTAACCTATCACAACTAATTTCCAAACCCACACGCACAAACCTGAAATCACATAAACATTCCTTGCTAGACTGGATTCTCTCCTCAAACCCCAGCAGAATCCAATCCTCTGGCATCCTTCCGGACATTTTCAGTGACCATGCAATAGTATACTGTGTAAGGAAAATTAAACCGCCCCAATCAAGCCCTAAAGTTCTCCTCACTAGAACATTTAAAAACTTTAACCCACAACAGTTTCTGGATGACCTTACCACAACTGCCCATGGCACAGAAGAATCGATTTAATTCCCGACCCTGATTCTGCGCTCGACTATTTCCAATCCGAGTTCTTAAAACTCTGCGATACCCATGCTCCACTACGCAAAATAAGGGTACGGGGGGGCCCACCTTCCGTGGGTTACAACTGACCTTATTGCACTCTACCAGTTCAGGGATGCCTTGTGGAAAAGCTACAAAGTAACTGGCACTACCAAGGATCTCAATCACTACAGATGCCTGCGGAATATGTGCACAAGGCAAACAAGGCACGCAAAAGCACAATATTACACTGACAATCTCCACCAAAATACATCAAACAAAGCTAACTTCTGGAAGGTTATCAACAATATATTCCAGCCTCCTAACCATCAACAACCAAGTAATATCACTAAGGGGGATAATACTCTGACAAACCCCACTGACATTGCAAATGCATTCAATGATTACTTTGTGGGGTGTGCCACTAACTTATTAGCGAAACGCAGCCCAAACCACCAACCTGAATCTCATCCTGGGAGTGCCCACATAGCCCCACCCCTTCCCAACACTGCCCCCAATTTTCAATTTGGCCCAGTATCTGAAGAGGAGATTACACAAGCGCTCCTCAAACTAAAACTAAGCAGCCAATGCGGACCGGACTTGCTTCAATCTAGGTTCCTACGACTTGGTGCCCCAGCCATTGCCAAACCAATTGCTTCCATAGTCAACTCTATCCTGTCTGCAGGCCATATCCCTAAGACCTGGAAAACTGCAAGAGTTGTCCCAATCTTCAAAAGTGGGACAAAAACACTGTCTCAAACTACAGACCAATCTCACTTCTCCCAATTCTAACCAAAGTCATGGAAAAATGTGTCCACTCCCAATTAAACGACTACTACACCAAGACAAATTTCCCTAGCCAATTCCAATCTGGCTTTCGTCCCAAACACTCCACCGTAGCTACCCTGCTAAAAGTTTGCAATGAAATCCAGTGTGGAATGGAACGGGGACAACTCACTGGTGCAGTATTCCTAGATTTTGCAAAGGCTTTTGATACAGTTGATCATGCTATCCTGCTTAACAAACTCCAGAGCTCTGGAATAGGGAAGCATGCTTTAAACTGGTTTCAGTCCTACCTATCAGGAAGATCCCAACATGTGTCCATCTCAGGCTCTCACTCCAACCCCCTGGATATCACCTGTGGTGTCCCGCAAGGCTCTGTTCTGGGGCCCCTACTCTTCTCAGTGTTCATTAATGATCTTCCCACAGCTTGTAAGGAAGCCTCAATACACATGTATGCAGATGACACAATCCTATATGCACACAGGCATAGCCTCTCTGACCTTCAACACATACTTCAGTCTGACTTTTTGAGACTCGAAAACTGGATTTCCCAAAACAAACTGTTTTTAAACACTGACAAGACAGTAACAATGGTGTTTGGAACCAAGACTAAATTCTTAAAGCTTCCAGCGACTGAGCTCCATATTAGAACCAAAGCTAACACTACCCTAACCCCTGTCACTAGTTTTAAATACCTGGGCTTATGGTTTGACTCCCACTTAACATTCGGGATGCACATTGATACCCTGACAACCAAGACCTATGCCAAACTAGGGGTACTTTACAGGAACAAATCCTCCCTAAGTCTCCTGGTCAGAAAGCGTATTGCACAGCAGATGCTAATGCCAATTATTGACTATGGAGACGTAGTATATGGCTCGGCACCTCAAACCCACCTTAGCAAACTTGACACCCTTTACAATTCAATTTGTCGTTTTGTTCTCCAATGCAACTACAACACACATCACTGCGAAATGCTCAAAGAACTAGATTGGTCATCACTAGAGTCTAGGCGCAAAGTTCACCTTTCCTGTTTTGCCTTTAAATTCTTTAGGGGCAAGCTACCCAGCTACCTGAACAAGCTCCTCACCTCTACCACATGCAGCATCTATAAATAATAATAAATTTAAGAAAAGCTATGGTGGGTAAAAAAAACAAAACAAGTGACAAAACCCCTCCAACATACAGTAAATAGAAATACCACCTGCAGTACAGATAACAATGGAAGATTAGAAATACCAGAATGGTTATATGAAATCAATACTCCAAATACTTCAGTATCAGCAAAGAAGTCCACAGAACAACATCATCAGAACTTTGTTTTGTGCCAGTCTCCCTTTTTTCCGGTTTATTAGCAAGAGGGGCTGACCTTTGGGTTCTGGCCTATGAATCTGTTTCACAACTTGACCTTAGCCCAACATTTTTTTCAACCAGGGTTCCTAGGAACCCGTTCCCCCAGGCATCCCCTAAAGGGTTCCCTGCAATTTTCTGGTCAGTTGAAAAAGCTATCAAATACAGAAGCATTTACAATGCATCAGACTATTAGAAAAGCACCATTAGTAGAGAGGTTGGGGGTTCCTCAGATCCTTAACCCACCCCCCCAAAAAAAATTGGGAAACCACTGCTCTGTGGTACCATGGGGTAACAGGGGTTAACAGGGGTTCTCTGGGGAATATTTGGTGATGGTGGGTATTTTACTTTTTCGGGCAACGTCTCTTTCTTTTTTTTTTTTTTTCCCTTTTGTTTTTAAGTTAAATAATTAAAAAAAAAAATATGTTGTAAAATGGTTATCCTGTAATGCAGGCCTGCACAACATGCGGCTCGCCGGGGCACCCCGTGCAGCTCCTCTCCAACCAGCCCCCCTTCACTGGTAGGGAAAGAAGGAGCGCACTCCAGCAATGTCGGTGTGACTGCGCGCTCTCCCCCCTGAGCCTGTGTGATGATCGTGAGGGTTTGGCCCGGGATTAACGGGGTTACCACCCAATGGCCCCCTCTAACCGCACCAGGGAGACAAGGGGTTAACTGGACTGAGGTCCAGAAATGTGATTTAACCCTTGTTATGACATGTAAATGTATGTTCCCCTGTCCCATTGTAATGTCTGGGTTAATTATTGTCTGCATCACACACACACTAGAATCCATCCGGGAGCACAAGGGTTAATAGTCCTTTAATGATTATAGCTCTTCCTTAGGTCATAGCCAGTCGCTTTTTGGACCATATGGTGTCCCAGTTCTGGCAATGAGAACTGGGAAGGTTGGTTCTGCCAGACCCAACAGAACCGGATATTTTAATACGTTTATGTTTTATGCTTAATACTGTATTTTAAGGTATGGATAAGTTCCAGAGGAAATTCCTTTGTCCACCAGGATAGCAGATGGCCCCAAGAGGCGCCCAATATCTAGGATTTAAGTGTTGTGCAAAGGGTCTTGTCACCCTCCCTGATGATTTAAGGGTGGAGGAGGCTCAAACCAGAGCAGTCTCCAAGTGTCCCAGTTATCACCTTTCAACAAAGGTTATCTTGCTAGAGGTCCAGATGGGTAGACTGGCTGGCATTCCATTTGCCTATGGGGGGTTACAGAAATGAGACCCCAGAGTTCTACTGTGCATGTGCCAGCTAGCAGGGGGGGCCTGTCCTAAAATGGGTTCCCCCATCAAAGATTGCCTGGAGATAATGGGAAACCAATCACAGGTACTTAAGGTTAGGGATAGAGGGACAAAAGGTATATAAACTGCTGTTCCCCATATATCCGTTGTTGTTCTTCATGTCTTCATGTTCTTCATGCCTTCATGTCATCAGGCCTGTTGTGCTATACCATCTTGATTGCTGAGAAGAAATGCCATGCAATGTCTTGGGCTGATTGCTGCATGAAACTGCCAGTCCAGATGGGACTGTTTTCATTATTTTCATCTTTTAAGTAAGTGTCTATATTTTGCCTGTTATTTGTACATTTTTTGTGTGTTCACCTTTATCAAGGAATAAATTATATTTTATCATATCTAAGTCTCGTCCCAGTTCAAACCCATGTATATATATATTTATATATAGTTTTGGTGTAAATTACAGCCTGTCACAAGCTACCGTGACAGCCTGCTCCAGCAGGGTGACGCGCTCTAGCAGTGTAGCGCAACCCGAAACTTCCGGGTCTGCTGCTAGAGCGCGCTTCCCTCACGCTTCACCCTGCCGCCATCTCAGTTGCCGCCGCCATCAGGTAAGCATGGGGGGGCGGTAGTTCATTCACGCAGGGGGCTGCTGAAATGGGCTGGGGGGGGCTTCTGAAATGGGCTGGGGGGGGGGCTGCCGAAATGGGCTGGGGGGGGCTGCCGAAATGGGCTGGGGGGGGGGAGGCTGCCGAAATGGGCTGGGGGGGGAGCTGCTGAAATGGGCTAGGGGGGAGGGGGCTGCCGAAATGGGCTGGGTGGGGCTGCCGAAATGGGCTGGGGGGGGGACGACTGCCAAAATGGGCTGGGGGGACGGGGGGGACTGCCAAAATGGGCTGGGGGGGGCGCTGCCGAAATGGGCTGGGGGGGGGCTGCCAAAATGGGCTGGGGGGGGGGGGGGGAGCTGCCGAAATGGGCTGGGGGGGGGGGGAGCTGCCGAAATGGGCTGGGGGGGGAGCTGCCGAAATGGGCTGGGGGGGGGGGGCTGCCAAAATGGGCTGGGGGGGGGGCTGCAGAAATGGGCTGGGGGGGGGTGCTGCCAAAATGGGCTGGGGGAGGATGCCAAAATGGGCTGGAGAGACGATGCAGGGAGGGGGGGGCTGCTGAAAGGGGCCATGACAGGCTTTAAAAAAAAATGTATAATTTTATATATAATTCTGTTTGAAATTAGATTACATTGTGAAAATATAAATTATTATTATCATCAATGACTCTTTCCCATTTCCTATTCCACACAACTACAGCTGCAATGAGTGACAAGAAAAAAAGAAAGTTGGAATCGGAGAATAGATCTTTTAATGCTGAATGGACAAATACATATTTGTTTAATATGTTCCGAGACAAATTTCTATGCCTCGTGTGTCGCGTAATGGTAGCCGATCCCAAAGAATATAATATTTGGCGGCACTTTGAGAATAAACATCCTTAAGTCGCCAAATTGGACGCACATGAAAAGAAAAATAAATGCAGCAAATTTTATGAAACGTCTTAGTGCAGAACAACAGATTTTCAAGAAAGTGAACACCGAGAGCGAGGCGGCCACCAAGGTCAGCTTTGAAATTTCGAGGGAAATTGCTGCTGCTGGAAAAAGTTATACTGCGGGTGACGTTATAAAGAAATGGATGCTGATTGCTGTTTCTGGGCTATGTTCAGAAAAGAGGGGAACATTTGAAAATGTCAGTCTATCACACAGAGGAGGATAGCGGACATTTCCAACAATCTTATTTATCAGTTGAAGCAGAAAGCCAGTGAATTCTGCTTTTACTCTCTAGCAATGGACGAAAGTACAGATTTGAAGGACACGGCTCAACTTCTTATTTTTATTCAAGGCGTTGATGGAAACTTCGAAATTACTGAAGAGCTTGTTGGTATATGCTCCATGACAGGCCAGACAACCGGAAAAGAAATATCCAGTGAAGTAATAAAGTGCGGGGATGATGAAGTTGGGAATAGGTTTTGCAAACTTGGTGACCATTTGTACTGATGGCACACCGGCAATGTGCGGAAAACATGTTGGAGGAGCGATTACTCTTATTGAACAATTTATCGGTAGACAAATAACCAAACGTCACTGTATGATACATCTTCAGGTTTTGTGTAGCAAAGTTTTGACGTTTGATTATGTGTCAGTGGTAGTTTCTATTGTTAACTAGCTCTGTTCTAGGGGACTGAAACATGGGACATTCCGAGCTTTTCTTGAAGAGGTAGACGCCGACTGCAGTGACCTACTCTACCATACAGAAGTGAGGTGGTTGGGTCGAGGACGAGTAATCCAGCGTTTCGTTGCTTTAAAAGAGAAAGTAGCCAAATTCTTAGAACAAGAACGAAGAAAATTTCCTGAGCTTGAAGACGAGTCCTGGAATCATGATCTTTTCTTCTTTTGTGACGTTACAATACATCTAAATAACCTCAACACACTACTACTTCAGGGAAAAAATAAGCTTATATTTCAACTTTATGCAGCAGTGAAGGCTTTCAAAATTAAATTGAAGCTTTTCAGAAGTCAGCTGTTGAAAGGTGAAATGTGTCACTTTCCCACTTGTGCACCGCATATCCCTCAGCATAAGCACACAGAGTTAGGAGAAAAATATGCTAGGAAAATTGATGGTCTGATTGAAGAATTTGACAGAAGACTCACTTTGTCTAAAGAAGAAGACATTCAATTGAAAATCCCTTTTCAGTGGATCCAGCAGACATGCCATTCCAATTGCAGTTGAACGTTATTGATCTTCGGTGTTCGACAGAGAACAGAAATAAGCACAGAGAAAGCAGTCTGCAGCAATTCTACAAGAGTATAGACAGTGAAAAGTACCAAAATCTTATTGACGCTGCAATGAAAACATTCAGCATTTTTGGCAGTACCTACATTTGTGAACAAACGTTCTCTATTATGAATTTGAACAAAAACAAACAACGTTCTAGTCTGACTAATGACCATTTGGAAAACATTTTGAAGATGTCTACTACAAATATGACCCCGGAATACAACAAGCTTGTTGCTATAAAGAGGTGCAATATCTCTCATTAAGTTTGAGATGGTTAGGAAATTAGTTAATTTGAATTAAAGTATTTTAGATGTAATTTTGTTTCAAGTAAACATTGTAAATAAATGTATTATTTTGATTAATAAATGCTGTTTTACCCGTGCGGCCTGAATCTGTTTTCCATTTCGTCCCTTCTCACTTTACAAGTTGTGCATGCCTGCTGTAATGTGTTATATGTTCTAGGTATTTTATATAGCCATTGGTTTATTTTAAAATGTACAGGACGTCCTGGCTTATCCGACGGAATGCGTCGCGCAAACTGACATCGGTTAACGGTCAATGTTGATCGGCGGCAGTAACTGTTGGATAAGCAGGTTCGGTGTCTGTTAATGCGTCCAACGGACTGCAATATGCGGCGTCAGATATCGCATCCGACGGATAGCGGGACGTCGGATACCGAGAACTCACTGTAATCCCTACTACAGCAATAACATTTGTGTGTGTATTAGAATAAGTAGGCTGGAAATCATCCATAACTCTGTCCTCTTAAGTCTGAAAACCACTGTTTTAGAGGAAAGGAATCGTTGGTCTTGGGCTGTTTAGTGGGCAGTGCTGCTTTTACTAGCAAAACTGGGAAACAGTCTTGAACTTGAGACAACTCTGATGATTATGTTTAAGATATCGTGTTAGCTTCGCTCGATTTTAAGAAAGCCATAAAATGAAAAAAGTAGCATCAATAGTGGTAATGTGAAAAAAAGTGACTTTGTCTTTACAAGTTATTAACATTATTCGGTGCCGTTCGACAATGTGATTTCAAAGTAAAAAGATATCACGTACACTTAACCACCATCCATAAATTGGACTCAATTTCAGCTGTTTTAAGTACATGTTTTCCTATCGTTGATGTGAACAGAAGATTAATTTTTATGCTCTTTGCGTAATTTTTTTATTCTATGATTGTAACGGTCTTTTTTTTCTTTAATATCACAGTGTCGCAGGGCACTGACGCAAATGCAAGATTAACAAACAAAATACAAAACAACCTTCTCTTTGGAATCCTCTTATTGAAGACTCCAGTGTCTCTCTATACAGTACATCTATCTAAACGCTAACATACGAGCTGCGGTAGCCTCACCCTTGCTTCTTAATAAGAAACTGTTGCAGGTCCTTTGAGGTGTTTGAGGTTTTCCGCCCTACTTCCAGGTATAAGTTTGGTCGGTCAAAGCTAGTGCAGGTGACCTGCGGGTTATGCAGACTCAGGGACTTTGCGATGTCTTCTCGGATTGAAGGGCTCGCCGTCGCAGTCAAAGCCACAATTGGCACCTGAATTGGTGCAGAATGGAAAATATCAGCGTGTGTAGTACCTGGATACTTGATCTTGGCTATTCTCTCTATGCTATAATTCAATTGCAGTTTTATTAACTCTGTGGCTTAACTCACAGTAGCAATAATAATAATACACTTCAGAGTTTATTTTACACCTCACTGCCCTGGTGCTGTTGATTACGAGAATGCCTCAATGAAGACTATTAATAATAAACGCTAAGGAGCAGCATCATGCAGAAGTTCTGCCTTCTTATTGCAATAAGCCTAACCTGTGCGGTAAAGGCATTTTGTGACCTGTATGGTCTAAATAATGTAACGTAATAATGTAACGAGCAGAGCTACAGAACTAACCCAAAATGCTGAGTAAATTGAACAGGGTATTGATTCTCTCAGGAACAGTCCTGGCACGTGCAACAGTGGTTAGAAAAAGCTCTGCAGTAATATGCTCACGTTCACATAAACGTCTAATAGCTCATCAATCAAGATATTACTGGGATGCTATTCTATGGTTTGCTACTAAATAATCCCACTTTTAGGACAGATACTGCAAAGGTGTTTTTTCATTGACTGCCATGGACTGGTGCCAATCTCCAACAAGTGTATGTAGTGGGTGAGACTTATCTCCTGTGAAGTTTGGATATGAGGGGTGCGACTCAGGCTATATTTAAGTAGGCGATCATCACCACCATTTTGATTCAGCAGCCATTTTGTCTCTTTGCTTGCATGCATATGTTACGTGCAGGGAGATCATGCAGAGCATCGCTCCTGGCAAAGACCAACTCCCAACATTTCTGCTTGGACTCTCAGAGGAAGTTATTTTACAGACATTCCCACAGTGTGTAGGATAACTGAGAAACGCGCTACTCCCCTTATCTTACAGCTGCATACCAAGGCTGTGAAATGTTCACTCTTTAGGAACCCTCAGCCCCCCCCATCAGCAAAAATATAGGGTAATGATTAGCTATCTTGCAAAACATATATTGTAGTTTGGGTAAGGTTTTTGCATTATATATATAATTTCTGTGTTTCTCCATTTTCTAAGCCAACCCCCTAAGGGGCGTATTACTACTCTCCAGCACTGTGATAAAATGCACTGTCAGTTTTTTATTTGGTCAGGGAGCGCTTGGTTTGATTTCTCTCCCTTGTGTAAACACACAATAAACTTCACCCAATTATTCTGTTGAACCCAGTTAATTTTTTATTTTTTTACACCCTTTGACACCCCTAAGCTCTTACCGATGGAAGCATTCTCTTTAGTGACCCCAAATTCCGATAGGCACTTCTGAAATCGTGTCCCCACTCAGAGATGCAGTGTGCTTCATCAATAGCAATTAAAGTGATACCTACAACAACAAAAAAAAGTTTTAAAAAAAGCAATGAATATGAAGGGAAGAAAACAATCTGAATCACAGAAAGTATGTATAGCCAAATCTCGTCCCCTTTGGTTGCAAGGTGCTCTGAATGGCAGGTGTTGTTATTCACTATATGTATGTGTAATGCACAGTCTTTCACTGACAAATCTACAGTATTGTGAAGCAGTTGAAGAATTCTGAATCCCCATGAAGACTTCCAAGGAGAAACCATTGGGATCGCCCGCTTTCAAAATGATAAGCATTTCAATGTATTTATTTATTTTTAAAGTACAATAGATAGCAGTCCATCACACACAATAGTGATGAGTAATCACTATACAGGCATACCCCGCATTAACGTACGCAATGGGTCCAGAGCATGTATGTAAAGCGAAAATGTACTTAAAGTGAAGCATTACATTTTTTCCCACTTATCAATGCATGTACTGTACTGCAATCGTCATATACGTGCATAACTGATGTAAATAACGCATTTGTAACAGGCTCTATATTCTCCCCGCTTGCGCACAGCTTTGGTACAGGTAGGGATCCGGTATTGCTGTTCAGGACGTGCGGACAGGCGCATGCGTGAGCTGCCGTTTGTCAATTGGGCGATATGTCCTTACTCGCGAGTGTACTTAAAGTGAGTGTCCTTTAACCGGGGTATGCCTGTATATAAATGTAATAATCATAACCGCAAATGAATATTGGCGTGTCTGGGCCTTTGTCTCCGATAGGATGTTGTGGTTTCATATCGATAACCAATAATATTACCATTGTGGTGTCATCGATATGATACATAATAATAATAATAATAATAATAACAACAAATACATTTGACAGCGGGGCAAGGAGTTGAGGGTTGAGAGAAAGCGTCTTTCAATATTCATAGTTAAATTTTTTGTTCTCATTTTGTAAACATGCATTTTAAAGTTGAAGGGTGTTACAGGACCTTTCAGACGAATAAGAATGACACTTTGCAAGCGTGTGAAACCTGTTTATTAAATATTGTTATAAACAAGACATATACTACCTTGAAAATTAACTTTCATCAGAGGGCCTTAAGGTACCTAAGCACTAATTGCTGCACAACTGTGATGGCAGATACAATAAATATCTTAAAAAAAAAACAAAAAAAAAAAAAAAAAAGGCTGGACATCTTTTTAGAAAGGAAAGGTACATAGGAATATACCAAATAAGTAAACATGGGAAGGATGTTGATCCAGGGAGTAATCTGATCATTATTTGGAGTAAGGAAAGAATTTATTTTTCCCCTTATGAGATATCATTAGATGATATGACACTGGGTTTTTTTATTTGCTTTCCTCTGGATCAATATACTGTAAGTGCAAATATAAGATAAAGTATCTGTCGTCTAAATTTAGCATAGGTTGAACTTGATGTATGTCTTTTTTTCAACCTCATCTACAGTACTACTGTATGTAACAAGAAAGTTTTCATCAACAACAGGTTATTCACTGGGCGGTAGCAGCTGTAACTCGTGGTAAGCTCATTGGACTGTGTAGGGTTACTTCAGTTCTGTGAACAAGTCTCTATACTGCATGTACTGTTCAGCTGTTTTGGGGCAATTTTCTGGCCGGTGACCTACCATATTTATCATCAAGATCCTGGAGCAAGGAAATACCACCAGAACAGAATTCAGGGGTCATGTAGATCACCTTAAGCTTCCCTCTGTGAAGTCATAAGAGAAATACATTTAAACAGCTGACTCATGCAGTGTGGACAAGGCAAGATGCAATAGGTTTACTAAACCAGGTCAAGCATTGGTGGGTTACAGGCACCTCCAAGCACTGGCGGTTCCAGCAGCCCACTCTCCCCAGGTCATAAGGGGTAGCAATGTCGCTGGTGCGGATCGTAGCGTCTCCCCGCTCGCTGTGCTGCTTAATGACAGTGCACTAATGAACACTGGACCAATTACTAGCTTTCAGAAGAAGAGTAGTGGGATGGTATTTACCAGTGCGTCGGCACTATGCAGCCAACTGGAGATGGGGAAAAGCTCCTACCCACAGCTGAAACGCCCTCCTGTCTGTGCAGGGTATGTGGTGTGTGTGAACTTTGGCCCTTAAAGTATATCAAGTTTCCTCCACAATTACTAAACAAAGCATCATTATTTCCTCCCCTGAACATTCACTTATTTCCCCATTTGAGTCTTATTTGCTATTAAAAATCTGAACTTAAATGTCAATTAAGTGCTAAAATGTCCTATATTCCACTATATAACCAAGGAACTGCTTATTTGCCAACACGAAATACTATGCCAAGGAAAGCTGAATTTTAATTGCTTGTACTGTACAAATCTTAAACATCGTTCACAAAAAGGTTACAATTCCCTCCCTGACAATCAGAAACCTCTTCGGACTAAAGATCTATAGGGATAGTAAAATTCAACACACTGTACCACATACTATCAACACTGATTAAAACATAGATTAAAAGATGATATATTTAAAAAATTGTTTTGAGTAGGGTTGACCTAGAAGCGCAATAAACAAAAAATTTAAAAAAACTAGCTTGAAATATTGTACAATTAAGCATTTTTAAATTCACAAATGCAATAAGTGAGTGGTGCTTACATGTCAAATTGAATTGAAACTTACTCCCTCCACGAACCGAGTGATTATTCCACCACCAGACAAATCCGGTTTTATATATTTGTGTGCAGTTAGATATTTAGCGCTCTCTAATTTGTTGCTTCCGTTTGTCTGAGCTGTATTTATGGGGGATCGGTTGGTATGTCCCCTCTATTACATTTTAAATGGAAGAATTAAGAAGTCAGTGCACTTACGCCTTCACGTCCTTCATTACATTTTTAGACTGTGCGGATCCAAGGAAACATGAAGGAATGTTTGACATTCTGCGATTTAAAAAAAAAAAGAGAGAGAGAAGACAGCAGTAAATAAAACATTAATCTCTGAACTATATGTTCAATGATTTCTGAATGTAAAACAATCTACAAAGGGCCATGTATACTAAGTGGTGGTAAGCCGTAAGGCACCTTGCATGCCCATTCACTTGAATGAGCCATAAGATGGCTTAGGACAGTGGTTCCCAACTCCAGTCCTCAAGGACCACTATCAGTCCAGGTTTTAAGTAAACCACAGGTGGTTAAATCAAAATCATTGGCCCACCTGTGCTAGTGCGAGGACAGCCTTCAAACCTGCACTGTTAGCGGTCCTTGTGGACTGGAGAGGACTGGGAACCACTGCTGTAGGGCTTAGCATCACTTAGTAAATACGACCCATTTATCCATCTGCTGCGTTTTTCAAAGATTTTTCTTATAAAAGAAGGATATTTTAAAAACACATTTGGCTTAAGGAGCATTGCTGGGTCAATTATCATCAAATAACCCAGTATTTGTAATGGAAGATCTTTTCAAAATGTGACATTTAAAACCAGAGACAGAACATGAAACACAGACAGAGCTCAGTGCTACATCCAATGATACTTATACAAGGTAAAGTGCGTAAATATATATGTATAGATATCATTTTAATAAAATGGTCTTTTAGTTTAACTCTTTGGCCAAAGTGTTGTAAGCCCTTGAGCCACTTCACTCAAGGGCTTACAACACTTTGGCCAAAGAGTTAAACTAAAAGACCATTTTATTCAAATGATATCTATACATATATATTTAGACACTGTACCGTGTATGAGTTTCACTGAATGTGCACTGAGCTCTCTCTGTGTTTCATGTTCTGTCTCTGGTTTTAAATATATATTGCCATGCTCAGTAGCACTCCTCTGTGACACATATGCTTTTATATATATGTTGTGGTTATTTTGGGGTTTCAATATGAGCTTGTAGGTGTCCTGTATGTTTTTCAAAATGTGACATGCCTCAATTCAGAGTGACTTGCAACATCCACTAATGGTGCTGCTAGTCAAACACAGACGGAAACAGGAACGTGAGATGGACAATAATCAAGCCCCAACTACTAAACCCCTTACTTGCCAGACAAGACTGCAAGAAATTGTAAAGCCAGCACAGAACAAGTTAAAATACCAATGCCAAAATAAATAACTACAAAAATAATATGGACCATTAACCACATTTAAAATGAGCAATACATGTCGCTCTTATTTTTTTTTTAGAATACCTGATACCCAAGGAGCAGGACCGAGTCATTTATAGCTCCAGGAACCAATTCTTCCTGAAATATAGTATGTACAGATTTTGTTCCTCTGGTCTAACTTTTGTGTCCTTGCAAAACATTATGGCCACGTTGTCACTGGAATGAGATGTCGCTGCTTTCTATTGGATGAGAAACAAACTACTGCCTAAGACATGGATGGGCAACTCCAGTGTGTAAAGTGCCAGGTCAGGTTTTCAGGATACCCTGCTTCTGCACAGGTGGCTCAGTCAGTCTACGACTGAGTCACCTGTGCTGAAACAGGTA
Source organism: Ascaphus truei (assembly GCF_040206685.1). Classification (NCBI taxonomy): domain Eukaryota; kingdom Metazoa; phylum Chordata; class Amphibia; order Anura; family Ascaphidae; genus Ascaphus; species Ascaphus truei. The sequence continues at coordinate 270,871,044 of NC_134483.1, forward strand.
TATTCTGAAAACCTGACCTGTTGGTGGCACTTGAGGACTGGTGTTGCAGACCCTTGGCCTAAGAGGTTCTGTATTTATCTGTGGCACAAACATGAAAATATTTGGAATCTTAGGAGCAGCTCAGACTTCGTGTTTCAGGTTATATATAATTAAACAGAGGACAGGTATGGCAAAGAGCAAAAAAAAAAAAAAAAAAAACAGGTGATTAATACAGAAACATGCTATAATCCAAACAGGATTAGGAACACCCCCTTTGAATCAGGTAGCAGTTCGACATCTACAAGCGAATTTATGAAATCGCACTCTGTGCATTCAATGTTTGGGTGCTCGATACATTTGTACAAAAAGCTACAGCGTTACTCACTCCAACTGTAACACCTGGTCTTCCATGAGTGAAATGAGGGGGGAGATAACAATTCCAATACCAGATGTATAAACGGGTGCAAACTGGTAACACAAACTCTTCCCATAACCTAAAAAAATAAAAAATTATTATAGAATAATAGCTACTACTCTACAGCTGTAACGGAAGAGTAACTTGTATTACATTTGGGCTACATGTACATTTACTAACAAAGCAGTGGCTGTGCAGTGTGGTAAACCCACCGAAGACAGGGTTACCCCATACAGTGCAGCTACAATCATTTATTAAGAAAGGGCCTCTCCTCTACACAGGGGCGGATTGCCCTACCCACCTTGCCACGATGGGCCAGTGCTGCTGTTAGAGGTCCCACTCTATTCCCCACAATTAAACCAATACACGGGGGGGGGGGGGGGGGAAGAGCACGGGACCTCTGGAAAGGTCTGTTACCTGCTCCTGCAGTGTCGCGGTGTCATGGAAACGCGTCTCCACGTGACGCAACAACGCTAAAAAAAAAGGAGGCGGCCTGGGCTGATGGCTATCCGCAATCCGCCCCTGCATACCACTTAGATTATACATTTACAATGGCCTTAGGATTCCTTCCGAATGTTTAATTTTATGCTGCCATTTTGATCCCTGTATATCACATTTATATGATCAAAGATTGTGTATTCGGCAAACAAAGATTGTGTTGGTGGTTACTTTTGTTTGGTTTCTATGAAGACTAAATTTGATTGTGCACTATATTTGCCTATTAAATGCTGTATGATTTTTTTTTTGTTCTTTGTTATGCGTGTACAGTAAATGGTCTTGAAAATTACCCTCTGAAAATACACACAAAATATATCACTCATCTTTTACAGAAGCAAAAAAGTTAAAACTCCTACCAGTTGCCATGACAACAAGGTTGTCTCTTCTTTCTTTTAAAATAGAATAGATTACTTTCCATTGAACTCTGGAAATATAGAAAATAATATTTAATGTCATTGCAACTAGCAAACTTTGCCAGAAAAATAAACATGATGAATTGCCACTGTCAAAAGCAAAAAGTAGAGCAGTCCATGCATCCCCTGTAAACCAAACCTCACCTCCAACAAATATCATAGTAATAATCAAACAGCCCATTCATTGTGGATTTACCAGATTTGCATACTTGGTTCAGGACTAGTATCAAAGGAAAGAGGTTTCTAGCTATGTCATTCACAAGCACTGTCCCAATTCTACACCCATTTATCCACATAAGTCACTATTAGTGTAGGGAGAAGAGCGGGATCAATGAAATAAATGTGACAACATGACAATCAAGTGAGCAAGGACGGATAAACCGGTTTCTAAACAGACTGTATACATTTCCAAAAAATAAACTTAATGTTTATGAACTTGAGCAAATTAATTTCGGTAATTAAATTCAATAATTTCGAATGTGAGCAGCAGAAAGACCACAACACATATGCAACCTGACAAAATTGCTCGTATTTGGATAAACAATTGCAATCTAGTATAATGAATATAATCTTCCCTCCCACAACTTGGTGTTTACAATTTCAACTTGCAGTGTGGAACATCACTTCATCTCGACAGCACTGCCAAGGAGGCTTCAGCCCATTGTAGAGCAATATAATGCAAATCTCCCTGAAGCTGGGCAAAGGAAGACAGCCCTCACATTTCTGGCGACATAGCAATGGTATCCAGATCTCAAAGCAAATGGGTTGTAAATAAATGCAACAATTCACCTTAACTTTGCAAGCTGTGTGATTCTTATTGGAAAAAAAAAACTAAAGAAATATGAAAGGCTGACTGATTGTTTTAATAGCAGGCTTGTTGCATGGAAGAGATAAGAAATGGTTAATTCGATTTCAATTGCAGCATTAAGTGAAAGAAAGATGGAGACATTATGAGATGAGCGCTGGTGTTTTAATTTATTTAAAATATGTATTTAGTCAAAGAATATAACATTCTGCGAAACATCCAAAGGGTAGGGCGATTGTGAGTTTTCACGGATGTACATCACTAAAAGGATATTCAAGCCAAGTTAACGCTTTCAATTGCTGGTGTAAGCTGTGCTAGATAAAGACTAAGGCCGCGCTTATAGTGCTGGCGACGGCAACCGATGACGTCACCCGCGATAGTTGTAATTTGTTTTTTAGCAATGGTCGCCAGTGACGTCACTAGAGGGGGCGGGCCGTGCAATTTGATTGGTTTAGAGACAGTCACATGTGATGAACGTCTCTAAAATATCAAATAGACCCGGCTACCAATTTTCCAGACGCGCCGTCACTCCGTCGCGCTTACTATAAGCGCTGGCGACGGAGTCAATTGCTTTGTTTGAGCGACGTCGCATCGCCGTCACTATAAGTGTTATTTTTGATATTACACTATTCGTTTCCAGTTATGACCAAAACTGCAGGCACAGTTTGATTTGGTTGATAACATATGACACTTGGAAATGTAGAGGTCCAAGTACCAACTTGAGCAATGTGTCTTTTGATGCACTGCATCATTTTTCGGAACACAGTTGCGTCAAATGCAAGAAACAGTTTTACATCTGGTGTAGATTGTTAGAAGAGTCTGTGTGGTGTGCTTCCCTTTTCACTTGTATCTATGTGAATTCCCCACTGATTTTTAGCTTCCACAAGAATGCTGTATTCTCTCTGAGTGCACCCCCTCGAATTTGGCTGATTTTCTGACACAGAACAAAAAAGTAGAAAACAAATATGCTCACAAAAGTACAATTTTAGATATTTATACGTGAGACACACACACTCCCCAATGCATAAGCTGGTGCAAAATATCCTGATAAATTAAGGCTAAGAAATATGCTGCAATTGTGCTCCAGTATTTTCTTTATGTTGTATAAAGATACTCACGGCTTAAAACTTGAATGGCCAAAATAAGTCTTCAAACATGCAACTTGGTCTGCATTTGGTTGAGGGACGGATGGATCTTACCAGAAGGAAACAAATTAGAATTATGCTGAGAAAGTTTTCTAAATTAAATACATTATTAAAGCACTGCTAAAGTTAAAGTATGTCGTTATGAATTTACTTTCCAAGTATTATTTTGAAATAGTTATTCTTAAGACAAGGCTTATGTTGACTGTGTAATATGTGTAAAGAAAAGAAAAAACTGTACTATTATATATTAGAGCAGTGGTGCAATGTCTAAAAGTAGAAGTACAGTACCTCTTAAAGCAGAAATCTCCACCCCCCACCCCCCAGGGGCATATAGGAGTTTAACTCATAACATTTTATTATCGTGTCCCCTAAGCATGTCTTGCGCTTTAAAAACCAACATGATTCAGTGGTTTATTCTATATCTGCTAAAGTAGCCGATCGGCTGTTTTCGGTCAAGAGCTTAATTTTAACTTCCCAGGACTTAATATTTCAAAAGCTTATATATCTCCTGACGAACCATCAAATTGTAAAAACCAAAACAGCTTTGAAAAGACAAAGACATTTCAAAATAATTAAAAATAAAAAGCAGCAATCCGTTTAGATTGACGCTTTAAATCTCGTCTTTTGTTTTGCAGACACCTAAAAAGGAAGGTAGCACATTCCTTATAAACACTGCACTTTATAGCCCTAAGTCTTTTCGGCGAAGTAGTAAAGTACACTCCTGAAGTGGGAAAACCCAGATCAAGACAAACGCTAGCTCTTGCTGGGTAAAATCACTAGACTTCAGTTCCTATATAAATCAGACTGAAACCGAAGGCATATATTGGGCCTTAAATTCTCTACTTGATGCCGAATACCCCATGAACTACAAATTAAGCATGATTTTTTTTTTTTTTCTAGCATCACCACAGAGTTTTATTTTGCAGTTTGGAAGTTTATACCCCAGTCATCCTCATCTTCTTCTTCAATGCCTTCATCCTCATCTTCATCTACAGCGATAGCCAACTCTTTTCCACCAGAGGCCAGGCCTCTTTGAAGAGACATTGTCCCAACATCGAGCTCTGGGCTGTTATCCAAATGCTCAAGAGACTGCAATAAGTAGTTGGCAACAAATTAAAAAGAATTCAGTGTTTTTGGTTAATATATTATGGATATACAAAAATAATGCATTAACAATGCAGCCATCATCTAAAACAGTGGTTTACAGTGTTTTCTTTTTGGTTAAGGAAAACTAATTATATTGTGAAATTCTACGGTATCCGAACCCCCTCCAATAGTGTGTCTGCGATCAGATGCATTGAAAAGAACCCCAGCCCTCTCTAATAGCACGTCTGAGATCAGGTGCATTGTAAATTCTTCTGTATTTGGTACAATTTTCAAATGACCTGAAAATTACAGAGAACCCTTTAGGGAGGGCCGGGGAACTCTGTTAGGGGAAAAAAAAAAAAAAAAAAACAGAGCTAGAATCTGAAACATGTAAATGCATATACACCATAATCTCCTTTATAGCTTTTTGTGTGTATAAAAGTTAAAGCTTTAATACAATGTGGCACACTACTTCCTAGAAGCACATCGGATATTCTTTTTAAACAATAAAAAAATATAATATAATATATATATTCTGGTAAAATAATAAAAATGTATGTAATTTCCTCAATGTGATATTGTTCTGGCTAGTAACACAATCCATACAAAATGAATTCTAACATATGTGTGAACATATTTTCTGGCCGCATTTTGTTCTGCTCTATTTTATTTAAAATGTTGTTGCTATTACATACTTGCTTCCAAGTGGCCATTACTCCATACCCCTCAGAACTCAAAATTCCACACATTTGTAATCTTAATATCTACATAACCAGGGTATTTAAATTTTGATTTCTGTGATCTTTCACTCCCAGATTATAATTATGTACAAAAAAAAAATTAAATAAACCTACCCTTGGTTCTTTATCCCCTTTGCACAGATTTTATTTACCAGGATATTTACCAATTAGACATAACTGGAATCGAGCCGTTACTGTACAGAATCGACTTAATTCCCGACCCCAATTCTGCACTCGACGATTTCCAATCCGAGTTCTTCTCTGTGGTACCCATGCTCCATTATGCAGAATAAGAGTACAGGGGGGTCCACCTTCCGTGGGTTACAAAATCGAGCTTACAGCGCTCTACGAGGTCAGGGATGCCTTGTGGAAAAGCTACAAAGTAACAAGCACTACCAAGGATCTTAATAACTACAGATGCCTGCGAAATATGTGCACAGGGCAAACAAAGCACGCAAAAACACAATACAGCTCAACCCCGTTATAACGCGATCCGCTTATAATGCGGTGTGAGTGTGGGTCCCGTTTTTTTTGTTACAAACTTCCAGGATTTGCAGAGAGAAATGTCTGTGTTCCTACGCACACAAAACAAAATCATTATATATTATCCTTTTGTGTTACACACAAACATAAATAAATATGTTATACATACATAGATCTATATATATCAGCACACACACAAAGAAACCAGATAATATAATAAGAGGGGGACAAGTGATATCACAGCAGCATCCCTATGAGCCCAATAATTTGTGCTGAGTGGTTTATTGTCTGTGTCTGTTATTCTCGGAGCTTCTCCTCATTGCCGGTGACCTTTGTGCCAACAGGCAGCTCCACGCTTTAACTCCCACTCTCTGCAACCGTGATTGACAGCCTGTGCAGATACAAGGGCTGCTGACATCAGCGCTGGTTCCGATTGCCAGATGTCAATAGACCTCAACCCAGAGTAAATTATGCCTTCTGCAAGCAGTAGCAGCCTTTGCAGAGTTGCACACTGGCTTCCTGCACAGCTCCCTCCTCTACTCCATAGTGTGTGTGTGTGTGTGTGTGTGTGTGTGTGTGTGTGTGTGTGTGTGTGTGTGTGTGTGTGTGTGTGTGTGTGTGTGTGTGTGTGTGTGTGTGTGTCTTCTCAGCCTCACTCACTGCAGGAGCTTTTGTCAGGGACACTTTGAAAAAAAACTCCAACCCCCTCAAAATGCAAGCAACAAAATAAGCGACTTCCCATCTCCTCCTTGTGCATTGGTATTAATGCCAATGTGTGCAGACCGGGCAGGCTCCCCCGGCGTCCCTGAAAATTTTGGCAGTGAGAGCGAGTTGAGGAGGAGGAGGAGAAGAAGCTGTTGTGCGGGGTTATCAGTGGCCGGGGAGATCATGTGACTAGAATAGGCATGAAGTGGGGCAGCTGCATCCCTGAGCCATGCACACTCTCCTTACTACTAGCAGTGCCTGCAGTTCCCTGACTGCTGGAGACACTGGGGGAGGGTTGAGAGACAGACAGGTACAGCAGGTGGGAAGGAGGTGTAGCACAGAGCTATCCCAGCTCTCCCCTCTCCGGCAGACACGCAACCCCTGATTGTGGTGGCCATTATTTTTTTTTCGCGATCCCAGTTATAATGCTGTCTCATCGTGGACCCCAAGCACCGCGTTACAACGGGGTTCAGCTGTATTACTCTGACAATCAGAATACATCAAATCCAGCTAACTTCTGGAAGGTTAACAATATATTCCAGCCTTCTAGCCATGGAACAACCATGTAATATCATTAAGGAGGATAAACCCCACTGACATTGCAAATGCATTCAATGAATACTTTGTGGGGTGTGCTACTAATTTATAAGCGATTCGTGTCCCAATGTTCAAAAGTGGGGACAAAAACACTGAAATCTCTCTTCTCCCAATACTACCCAAAGTCATGGAAAAAGGTGTCCACTACCAATTAAGCAAGTATGATACCAATACAAATTTCCTTAGCCAACTCCAATCTGGTTTTCAACCAAAACACTCTCTGGTAACCTACCCTCCTAAAAGTTTGCCATGAGATCCATTGTGGAATGGAAATGGGACATCTTACTGGTGCAATATTCCTAAATTTTCCAAAGGCTTTTCATACTGTTGATCATGCTATCCTGCTTATCAAACTCCAATGCTCTGGAATAGGGACGCATGCTTTAAACTGGTTCAAGTCCTACCTATCAGGTAGATCCCAACATGTCTCTCAGGCTCTAACTCCAACCCCTTGGATATCACCTGCGATGTCCGGCAAGGCTCTGTGCTGGGGCCCCTACTCTTCTCAGTGTTCATTAATGATCCTCCTTCAGCTTGAAAGGGAGCTTCAAAACACATGTATGCGGATGACACAATCTTAAATGCACACAGCCCTAACCTCTCTGACCTTGGACACGTACTTCGATCTGACTTTTTGAGACTTGAATTTCCCAAGAAAAACTGTTTCTAAACACTGACAAGACTAAGAATGGTATTTGGGATCAAAACTAAATTTTTAAAGCTTCCAATGAAGGAGCTACAGATCAGACCCAACTCTAATACCATCCTAGCCTGTTACTAGTTTCAAATACAGCTGCAGCAGCCGTTATTCAAACACTTCACGCGTTGTGTACATCGGAATACCGATGTCATGACACGGGATGTCTTCCAGCCTTACCGCCTTAGGACGCGAGTACGGCGAGTGCAGAAAATTGCATTTTTGAGTTCTGGTTTTAAACACCTTAAATTGACACAGTCGTATTGCACACATTGCAATTCATTCATTTCATTGCACCCAAAGAAACAATTCATGTAATTGAACAAAGCATTCTTGATAAGCGCGGGTGCCTGGGGTGATTGGCCACGTTCATGCTACGTGGAGTACAGTAGAGCACACGAAATCGGTGTCGTGATTTGTTTGAATATCGGCCGCTGCAGCTGTATTTGGGCATATGGTTTGACTCCCATTTAACATTTGGGTTGCACATTGATACCCAAACATCCAAAACCTATGCCAATCTAGGTGTACTTTATAGAAACAAATCCTTCCTAAGTCTGCTGGTCAGAAAGCGCATTGCACAGCAGATGCCAATTATACACTATGGGGACATAGTATATGGCACGGCACCCCAAACTCACTGTGGCAAACCTGATAGCCTCTACAACTGAATATGCCACTTTGTCCTCCAATGCAATTACAAAACACATCACTGCGAAATGCTCAAAGAACTAGATTGGTCATCACGAGTCTAAGCGCAAAGTTCATCTCTCCTGTCTTGCCTTCAAATATTTTCTATTACCCGCCTATCTGAACACGCTCCTCACCCCTACCACATACAGCACTTATCTTCTGAGATCTGACTCCAAAAGACAGTTCATGGTCCCAAGGTTCAACAAAGTATCCGGCTGCTCCTCCTCTTACCGTGCACCCCAAAACTGGAACAACCTACCGGAGACTCTCACATCCACCACCAGTCCAAGTTCTTTCAAAACTAAAGCGGTCTCATTTTAATCTGGTCTGTAACCGTTACTGTATATATGCCTCTAATATATATTATCTTTAACTGTGCAAACAATGTCTAGTATATAATGTACTGTATAACCCATTTCACTCATTGTAATTATGTATTTGTCATAACTCTGTGCCCAGGACATACTTGAAAACAAGAGGTAACTCAACGTATTTCTTCCTGGTAAAACATTTCATAAATAGTCACTTTTCAACACTTTTACTGAAAGCTTTTTAGCTAAAAGCTGCAGGGACCTAGGGAAGCAGACAAATATTCTACACATACAACATTGTTATACTCCAAAAATAAGAATAAGCAAACGCATACCCTAAGCATTTCTGTTTCCAGTTCATCATCACTTTCGATTACATATGACAGATCCGTTTCGTCATCCATTCCTATTAAATCCTGAAGGATGATGAAAATACCCAGTTAAATAAATGAGCTGGTAATACAGAATATTTCCAATAGCCACGCCTCCTGTAACCATGGTCCTCACGAAAAGCAGATTAATTTGCTCTTCCATGTACCTGTGTCTCTAGATATGTCCTCAGAGTACATCAGTTAGGACATGTTTCATTCATATATACACAGAGTGGATTTGTGTGTGTTAGTAATAACCAATGAATTGGCAATTTTCTAGTGTGGCCAGGGGAACTCTGGGCTTTCCACAAAATACTAATTACAAACAGCCCTCCATTCATAAATAACACGTTGTGGTATATTGCCACATGCATGAGTGGAGGACTACTGTTGCAACGTGCTGCTGGGCCATTCGGCAGCAAAACATGGTCAATCAGTGAAATTAATGCCGACGGCGCTCCTCGTGGAAATAATTAGCCAACTAACCTCACACATGTCTTTCCCCCTCCCCATTCAAAATACCTCATTCGACTTATAACCAGTTTCACTTTTTTGGTCCCATGTGCCTTTTTGTTCCATCATGTCAAGTTCATCTTCACTGATACCCAGAGTCATAAAGAAGTCTTGGTCTCTGTTTTCTTTAGCCTCAGTGCCACCAGCTTCCTTGTCCTCTCTGTCCTGTTTTAGGTTGAGGTGATCCCCTCTGCTTCCGCTGGGCACTTCTTCAGCAGACGGCTCTGGCTTTGCATGATCCATGGTTGTCCTGTGTTGCTCACTACAATCTGAAGAACGGTCACAGACAAATCCTGAGATCTCTTCTCCTTTGGAGGCCTCTAGCAATATATTTCTTAAAACCTCCAGTTTCTCAGATAGATCCGTCAAAATGTCTGCAGCTCTAAAAATTCATGAATTTATGAAAACATTTTAAAAAAATAGTCTTTCATAATTGCAGTGTGCAGTTATGTGGGTATACAAAAAAAAAATCCAGGCTTGAACCTGCACTCACAATTAAAACATATGTAAATCAGTATACATGAAAAAAATAGCATATATTCATAAACAGAGAAGAGTGATAAATAAAATAAAGGGAACTCACTCGGATGTGCTGCTTATCAATTGCTTCGGTTCATCAGTAGTACAGAAGAAAAAAAAATTGTTTGGTTAAGTCTCCACATAAAATCTCAAGCAACGGTTAGCGGAATGGAACGTTTGGTCGCGCCCAAACCACCGCCGGCGCTCTGCGTCGGGACAACTTATCGACAGGACATGTGGTTGCAGGGCACCTCGCCGTGCGAACTCCGACCCCATCTTTAAATGGCCATTTCCCACGCGGGACATTTAAAGATGGCACGTAGGAGTGGGTGGTCGGTCTAGGACATGTAGTGGTCCCACGCGGGACATTTAAACATGCAAGCGGCGAGATACCCTGCGTCAGGCCAAACGTCCTAGACCAATTTTCAAGGCCCTTGGCCTTGCTTTTCATTTACACTGGTTTCATTTCGAGTGAAGGTCCAACCCTGGATTTTTTGGTACAATATTGTACTAGTGCAATGTTGGTACTGGACATTTGCACCTATGACTTATGAAATACCTGTGCAAGTTCTAAAATCTTCTTTACAGTTATATAATGGAGTAAGAAAAGAAAAAAAGCAACCAACCGTTGAGACTCTTGTAGGTGCTCCAAATTGTTTGGGACCTGATCTACCAGGTCCAGCAAACCTTGCGACAGTGTGCTCAGCTGTCTCTTCACTTCATTGGGCTCCACTTTCATCCCTGTGAAATACACAACAATATGATTTTTTTACTTGGCATTTACAATAGAAAACTCCCCAAAAGATTGAAGATTTGAAAGCCCTCATTTTAAAAGATGTGTTTAGTTTACCTTTTCTGCAAAGTGCCCGCTCACTGTCATCCATGCTCTCAAGTTTCTGGTAAATTAGGAGGCCAGCCTGCAAAAAGTGATAAGAAAGCTGTACTACTGCATTGTATAGACAAATATACAGATAATAATTTTCACTTATGCTTATTGTTATTTTTGTTTCCTGGATAGTCCATCCATGGCAGTGCGCACGAACGGGTTAAGTCACACCCTGTAGCCCAGAAAAACGTCTACACCCCTACTTTCCAGGTAGTCTTGTAGTGTCAAAGCTCAAAAATATAATCAAACAATTTAATAGACTTCTACAGTAAACAAAAGTGATGGGAATTGGTGCCACTGCCATGGAGACTATACAGGAAATGAAAATTACGGTAAGCATGGTAACTATCTATAAGATAGTGTGTGGGGAATAAAGGCTAGTAGAAAATAAAGTGCAGCTTTCTATTCTATTCCCCATACCCAGAGACTTAGGATGAAGTAAAAGTATATTTTATTAACATGGATTTTATTATGGTATGTACTGTTGTGCACGGTAAATGAGCTGGGACTTTAGAAACCATTGTTCAGACAGGCTACCAGGGCTACCAAGTTAGGTGCAAGTAAGTCTGCTGAACATCGGAGATGAAAGCCACCAGAGGATGCCAGGGCTGTGAAGACCATTTGGGTAACAGGGAAGGGCTCAAGTACTCACGTCCTGGGATGAATGGCTGTCGTCCGGGCTGCCATTTGTTCTACCAGACCTGAAGGAGCCTGACCCAGCGGGTGGCATCTGAATAGCCAGGGAGTAAGGTGGCAAACTTGCGCATGTCCCTTGACAAATTCAGATTCCCTGCTTAACCGGATTTCCATACAGGCTTCGCTCTGATTGGCTATTGAGAAAGTTCCCACGCTCTGATTGGCTGTAGTATTTTGTGAATTAACTCACATTCTAATTTTTGACACCAGTCCCCAAGTGTGCTTTGTCGTCTGTATTTTGTTTATCATTGTGTGTATGCCTATTTCTGTGAATAAACCTCAATTTATTTCATTATTCTGTTTTGCTCAATACCTTATTTCCTCGAATGTAAGACGCCATCGATTCTAAGACGCACCCTTGATTTAATTAAAAAAATTGGGGGGGAAAATCCCACTATATTAAATGTGCAGAATTTTTGGGTTTATTTTTTAACTAGCAGGGTCACATAACACTTCAATAACCAATGGGGAGGGGGGGTGGAGGGAAGGGGGGAGGGAAGAGAATGGGGGAGGGGAGAGAATGGGGGAGGGGAGAGAATGGGGGAAGGGGGGGAGAGAATGGGGGAGGGAAGAGAATGGGGGAGGGAAGAGAATGGAGGAGGGAAGAGAATGGAGGCGGGAAGAGAATGGGGGAGGGAAGGGGGGGAAGAGAATGGGGGAGGGAAGAGAATGGGGGAGGGAAGAGAATGGGGGAGGGAAGAGAATGGGGGAGGGAAGAGAATGGGGGAGGGAAGAGAATGGGGGAGGGAAGAGAATGGGGGAGGGAAGAGAATGGGGAGGGAAGAGAATGGGGGAGGGAAGGGGGGGGAGAGAATGGGGGAGGGGGAAGAGAATGGGGAGGGAAGAGAATGGGGGAGGGAAGGGGGGGAGAGAATGGGGAGGGAAGGAGGGGGGAAAAGAATGGGGAGGGGGGAGAGAATGGGAGGGAGGGAAGGAGGGAGGGGGAAGAGAATGGGAGTGAAGGAGGAAGGGTTAACAGAATGGGAGGGAAGGAGGGAGGGGGAAGAGAATGGGGGAGGGAAGGAGGGAGGGGGAAGAGAATGGGAGTGAAGGAGGAAGGGGGAAGAGAATGGGAGGGAAGGAGGGAGGGGGAAGAGAATGGGAGGGAAGGAGGGAGGGGGAAGAGAATGGGAGTGAAGGAGGAAGGGGGAAGAGAATGGGAGTGAAGGAGGGAGGGGGAAGAGAATGGGAGGGAAGGAGGGAGGGGGAAGAGAATGGGGGGGAAGGAGGGAGGGGGAAGAGAATGGGGGAGGGGGAAGAGAATGGGGGAGGTGGGGGCACACAGACCAGAGAGAGAGAGACAGATATGGCAGGGGCAGTGTGGGGGGGATTTTTTCTTAACCCTTTTGCGGTCAGAGCAGCCAGCCCAGACTTCAAAGCAGCGAAAGAGTGAAGCATGAGAGAGCAGTAAGAACAGGATGGGTAGTAAGGTGTCCTGGATAAATAAACAAACACACTAGCCATTTACATTTAGTGGCCCTTATTAGGATGTTACCAAGTACCTTTTTATTCCTGTACTCATTGCTTTCCTTAAAGAGACAGACACACAGACAGACAGAGACACACACACAGAGAGATACAGGGACAGACAGACAGATACACACACACACAGAGAGAGAGACACAGAGTGACAAACACATACAGAGACACACACACAGACACAGAGACACACACACAGACACAGAGACACATACAGAGACAAACACATCCAGAGACACACACACAGACACAGAGACACACACAGAGACAAACACATCCAGAGACACAGAGTGACACAGCTACCTCTGCACCTCCAGCATTTCACACAGGGATTCGGGAAGGTGGGGGGGGGGGGCTTCTGGGCAATGTTTATGTGCCCTGACAGGCATCTCTGATCCCTCTGCACCTCATGGGGAGGGGGGTGATCGCAGCCATGTGCTGTTTCTGCAGACTATGAATATCCCGGCCGGCATCTGCAGCAGCGCCCCCTAGCTGATTTTTTTTTAAAATACATCGATTCTAAAACGCAGACCTATTTCAGCCATGTGAAAATAGGAAAAAAAGTGCGTCTTAGAATCGAGGAAATACGGTATATGATCCTGGTAAAAAGGTCTACAATAAACCTGTTCTCCCGTGACAAAGTCTCAGTAGCATTTTGTTCAAACGGCTGCTTTAAATTAATCACTGTTTTGAATTATTACTCATTTTAATATTACCTACACTGTGAACTTAGCAAAGATCTAAACGTACATAAGCATCAGAGGCAGCATACAACTTCTGGTCCTCATTTAGCGGAAACGCGTCCCAGTTGCTGCAACGTATAGAGTCGTCTTTCAGGATCTGCTTTTTGAAGAGGTGTTTGATCAAGCCATTCAGACTCCACTTCTCTTTGCACTTCAACTAATATGGGGGAAACAAGATGTGTAGCATTAGCTAAGAAAAATCTCAAACATGTAACTCTTTGAGAAAGACCAATTTTTGGGTGAAACGCGTTAGAGGCGCAGGGGTATGTCTCCCCTCCTCTTGTTTTTATCCATGTTTGAATAAAGAACCTTTTATTAGCTCAGTCCGGCCTCCGCAGCCTTTTCTGCACCGTAGTGCCCGCTGATTCACCTCTCCCCCTCGGCAAAAGGTGATTTCGTCTTGTCTGCACTCAGCAAAGGAGCACACAGACCCGGACACACATGGACTTATGTGAGTACTTTATCACTTGATTGGGAGCTCCCCCGGGTTCACTGGCTCATTTAGTTGCTGGATTTCTATGAGAGGTCTGGGAGTGTCTTAGGACTACCCCCAGACAACTCTCTTCATCCATGCCAGACCGTGTTCCACCTAGGGGTTAATGTCTACAGCTCCATGCATTCATTCAGGACATCATGTGATCCGGTTTGCAGTACCTTATCTTCATGAGTGGGTTAAATGCTCTGTAGCACCAGTTAATTGAGGGACCTTATCTCAATATTTTTTCTGTCATGTATACAGTATATTGGGGCTGTAGAAGGCATCATTTACAGGCAGTCTTCGGTGATCCGACACAATGCGTTACTCAAAATGGCGTTGGATAGCGAAACGTCTTAAAGCGTAACACGTTTTCCCATAGGAACACTGTTTAAAATGAAAGGTTCCGTTCCTGAAGGCATTTTTAACACTAAAATACACCAAATATTTTACGCAGGCAATAAGATACGCAGCACACACAAATTATATAGTGTATATACTGTATTATATATATATATAATATTACAAAATATTATAATATAATATATTATATAATATATATATATTAACTACACAAACAACTTTGCAAAGTGTTGTAAGAGCGTTGGATAAGCTGTTTTGGCGTTGTAAAACTTAACATAGGTATGCATTGCATAGCGTTGAATAAACCATTCGTTGTAAAGCGAAGCGTTGTAAAACGAGAACTGCCTGTATATGTCAGAAAATGAGATCATATTTATTTAACAACCATAACACAAAAGTACAGGACAAACTGCGTGATTTGGAAGCCGTGAAACCTTTTTTTTTAAAATAAACAATAATATTCTTAGCTTATGTTGTTTTGTATATTTTGATCATAGAAGTCAAATGTTACTAAGAAGGTTCATGTGCAGCAGCTACAGTATATGACTATTCATGAACTTCCAATGAATGGCGACAGGCTTTTTACAGAATTCAATACCGACATACAAGTGTTTCGTTTTTTCAGATAACCACTAGAAGGCACTATCCCTAAAATTATTTAAAATCATTCGACATCAAAAGCATTACTCCCCATTTGAAAAAATGGAAGCAAAAATAAAAACTGGTATTTAAAGCAGCAGTCCAAGCTGCCGTTTTTAAAAATGATCCCCCTCCATCCCCTTTAATATGTGCATCAATATAATCCAGACAATTATAGTAATTAGCTAGGTTGCCGATCGGTCAATACTACAAGTATTTTCTCATAGCATACAGTAGAACCGATTAAAAAAAAAAACAACAACAAAAAAAAAACACACATTTAGGATATTGTTTCACCTGCTGCTTTAAGTGCATAATGAATTGTGGCATAAAGATGAAAGAAGAAATGTTTTGCAGAGTATAAGACATCATTTTTATATCAGAAATCTTTAACTGTGGTGCTGCCATCATGAGATCAATACACCATACACAGGGCAAGACTTCGCATTAAATTCATGTGCTCTGCCCTTTTTGTAGTATGTATGTGCCTGTAGGCAGATAGCTGGTCCTGCTCAACACTGACTTCCCCACACTTCTCACTCTGCTGTTTGGTTTCATGAAGGGAAGGTATCATGTCACTATCCTGACCGCAAAAAACAATTCAGACTCCCCACTGAAGAGAAAACATTCATTTGTTATAGTTCTTTTTGGGTGCTCAGTGGGACTGGCCTGTTAAAGAGCAACTGATACCTGTAATAGGAAACTCATCATGAAACGACTTTTTGTATAGGACAGGGGAGGGAGGCAGGGGAGGGGAAGGGGTGTACTGTTAAAGCAGCAATTCCGCTTTGGGTTTTTTTTTCGCATTTAGCTTACTTCAAATGGAGTTACCCCTGGGCTGATCTGAAGTGCCCCCAGGTCTGCAGACTGACAGGTTTCTGAGATATTTGTATTGTTGTGTGCCAGTTTGACACACAAACTAATAAATACAAACATGGCCCAGGCGTCTCCAATTGAAAACAGCAAGGTCATCTCTCCAATGACGTCTCAGTTTTCTATTGGCCAAGAGAGAGCGTAATGATCCAGTGGCCATTTTGAACCTGACAGTATGCCTGGTGGGCCTCAGGCTTGGCGCTCATATCTGGAGGACACCCCCAGTTCAGGTAAGACTTAAAAAGAAAATTAAAAATAGGAGGCGAGATTGCTACTTTAACGCCTTTTTGGTCCATGCATGCCAGCACAAACCAATGAAAAGAAAGGCACGTCCAGTTGAGGGTAGGACAAAAATTCAACATTTTGGATTCCCACAGCATTTACAAAAGCTTCCTGTTACACTGGCGACACACTTAATCGCAGTGCGGCCAGATCCGCAAGCCGGGAGATTTCCCGGCTTGCTAGTGGCCGCCCCTCGGCGTGCCGCGCGTCACCGACGCGCAGTCACGCGTCTTCGGGAGCCTGCGCCCCCTGCACGCGCGTCCAGGGCTCCCCGAGGGAGCCCTGGTGTCCCGCGATGTGGGGGACGGCGGCAGGGGGTTCCGGGGGACCCGGCAGCGGTAGGGAGAGCGCCCCGATCGGAGGGCGCTCTTCCGCTGCTTCGGCGCGCGCCCGTCACCCTCCGGCGCGCGCCAGGCTACTGCTGCGGCCAAGAACGGGCAAATGCTCGAATAAACTTGGCCGCAGCAGTATGCTCCTAGGTTAACTGTCCAGCTGAGCCACAAAAGGGTTAAAAACAGCATCACGAGCGACAACTATTGAAAAAAAAAAAAATCATCACTGAGAAATATTAGGCAAATATGATTTAAATCCAAATAAGGTAACTCCACTTGGAAGTGAAAGATATACTGGCACGGACGGACTAGACAAAAATAAATGCTCTCTCTAGCGCCATCTTATTCCAGTACAATTAAAATGGGATATACAGGGGTGATATGGTTTTCAGATGGTACATACTTTTTGGTTTGCCACTTCCGTAAGCTCAATAAATTGTTTCAATTTGAGGTCACAGTCACTCATTAACTTCCACTGGTCACCTTCGATTCCCACACCCACTTTTCTTATGGACTCATCTTCCAGCAACCTCTTCAGTCCCTTTGGAAAACCTGCACAAAATATTATTCTTTGCCATTAAAAACACGCGTTTTACTTGTCTGTAGTAAAAGAGTTTGTGAAAACTATTTCACTTCTGTCAACAATAAATCTTGCAATATAGTGCAGTTGTGTATTACGGATAATATTCAGAACTTTTGGAAACCAATAATTATTGGTAATAATTAGCATGGTTTTAAATTAGCAATTCATGCTCTTTTTCTATTATTTTTTTAACATCCATTTGAAGCTTCCCGTGATACTTGCCTCCAAAAGGGGGTGCCGCTATTTCGGTAAAGTTTAAAGCTCCCAGTCACATGGGCCAATAGGAACCCTCATCAGATGGCGGCACGGCTTCCTATTGGCTCGCAGGACGAGGGAGCTTTGAAAAGTGGGAAATACATGATTTCTGGTAGCGAGCCAGAGCGGCTACTGTCACCCCCTATGGTGGTAAGTATCTCTGGAAGCAGGGAGTCCCCGGAGCCGAACTTAATGGGATTCAGCTTTAGGGACACCCTGCTTCAATCTTATGTTAAAATAATAATAATAATTTTTGCTTGCTTGGATTGCCTCTTTAAACTATTTAAAATGTAAGGTTATGCATTTTGGTTGTAGAAATAAATCCATCATTTACAAATGGGACAAAATTAAATGAATCCTTGATGGAGACGTACTTACAGTTCAGCACAGCATCCTAAAAACAATGAATGACACAGCTGAAGAAGGTACATAAAACAAATAAAGGTAGTGGGAGGTCAGTCATGAGGAAAAAAATCTTCAAGTATGAATTACTCACATAGTCAAAGCCACTTTAACAAGGGAAATGATTACCATTTACAAGGTCAATGCAGGGAACACCCAATAGAGCTTTTCAATTTAAGGGTAACACCATTGACACATGACATCCTTTGAGATTAGATGAGAGGTTTTCACCAGTAGCATGTGCTTTGTTTGTTTGTGTTTTTTTAATAAATAATTAGTAGGACTATGCAGAGATGCCGAACAAGTTAAAAACAGAGCATTGATCCAGGGAGAAAGTGGTTTGCTCTCTATTGGATTCAGGGATAATTTATTACCCGTGTAAGACAAATTGACAAATGTTGCACTGCATTTTTCTTTTGCCTCTATCTGGATTAAAATAAATAAAGCTTTAAAGGTTAAAGTCAATGGCCATATGTCTAATGTGTAACTATATATAGCAGATTTTACAGCAGCAACCCACAGCGAATTTATTTGTATACTGGGCTGGACCGTGGTTACTTCCAGACTAAATCGTTGGTTCCCAGATGTCTGGAGAGCCCCTCCCTGATAAAAAAATTTTTTTTAACATTTTTGCAGTACAAAAAAAAACCAAAAAAAAACCATTCCCTTCCTGGGATTTTTAGAGTCGCAGTTGGCGACTGATACAGAGCTCGGACTCCCTGAAGAAAGCCTCCAGAGAATCCCTGCCACACTCTCTCCCTGCCACGCACACAGCGCGCACTCAGCACTCAGCACTCTCAGCACTCTCAGCACTCTCAGCACTCTCAGCACTCTCAGCACTCTCAGCACTCTCAGCACTCTCAGCACTCTCAGCACTCTCAGCACTCTCAGCACTCTCAGCACGGGTGGCCCCCGAGGACCGCGCTATAACGGGGGTTAGCTGTACCTCTAATGTCTTATCTAAAAAATACCACCTTATCCTATCAAACGCTTTGTCCTCATCTAGACTCAATAGACAGCTTTCAATTTGGATTTATGTATTTGATCAATAACATTTATAATTTTCCTTGTATTGTCTGACGCCTGGCGCTCACTCACAAATCCCACCTGATCATAGTGAATTGATCTTGGAAGTATTGGATTCAGTCTGTTGGCTAAAATTTTGCTATAGATTTTCAAATCCGTGTTAAGCAGAGAGATTGGCCTGTAGCTACCACAACATAGAAGGTCCTTTCCCTCTTTAGGGATCACCACTATGTTGGCCTTCGTCATCTGTGAGGGGGATTTGTTTTCCACTGAGAAAATCATTAAATAGATCCAGCAGACAAGGTCCTAAGATTCCTATAACATTTTTATAGTAAAGATATGAGTAACCATCTGGGCCCGGTGCTTTCGGTGGTTTCAAAGAACCGACCGCTTTTCCCAGATCTGAGTTATTTTTGCATTTAAAATCTTAATCCGTTAATTTCGGGAGGGTGCAATCTCTCAAATAATCCCCAATCTGGTTCAAGATCGGGACTTTAGCATTCAGGGTTGAATTGTCTAGATCGTAAAGATCCCGTGTAAAATTTAGCAAATTCCTCTGCGATCCCTGAAGGGTTGTTGGTCACTCTCCCACTTTTTAATCTAATAGCGGGGACCGAGGCCCTCGCTTTGATTCCTCGAAGTTTGTTTGCTAATAGGCGATCTGCCTCATCTCCCTTGTTATAATACAATACATCTGTCTAGTCCACTTAAGGGTCTTCTTTACATGCTCCAATTGTAATCTTTTAAAGTTTTTCCCTTGACTGGTTCAGAGTTTTATATATTTTCCTCAACTGGTTTTTTTTATGTGCGCTTTCTAACTTTATAATTTTTCCGTTAAATATTAATGTCTTTCCATTTTTATTCTCTTACTGTATGATGCTATTGAAATAAGCGGTCCTCTAATCGTGGCTTTACAGTACCGACACACTTTATCCGAGTGTGGTCGGTACCGCAAGCCGGGAAATCTCCCGGCTTGCTAGTGGCCGCCCCTCGCGTCATAGACGCGCGGTCACGCGTCATCGGGAGCGTGCGCCCCCTGCACGCGCGTCCAGGGGCTCCCCGAGGGAGCCCTGGTGTCCCGCGATCGCGGGACAGCGGCAGGGGGTTCCGGGGGACCCGGCGGACCCGGCAGCGGTAGGGAGAGCGCCCCGATCGGAGGGCGCTCTTCCGCTGCTTCGGCGCGCGCCCGTCACTCTCGGGCGCGCGCCAGGCTACTGCTGCGGCAGAGAACGGGCAAATGCTCGAATAAACTCTGCCGCAGCAGTATGTGCCTCCTACAGAGTCGCTGTTGAGTCTACTGGCTGGGGGTCAATTGGCGTGAACAGTCTCTAGGTATGACTGGAGGGCTTTTGTGGAGACTGACTCAGGGATATAGCGGATTCGTAAATTCTGCCTTCGCTCCCTGTTCTCTAGGTTGTCGATACCATCCCTCATAGCTCTTATCTCTTCATTGAGACGCAGAACCTCGTCGTCAGTATTTACCCGATTTTGTAGAGAAATGTCCATTTTATTTTCACGATCCGTAGTTCTTTTCGCCGTAGTTCTTTTTCTTTACTGCTCTGTCCAGTGCCGACTGAAAACCCACTTGCATTTCTTTCAACATGTTCTGGTGGTCCTGTTTGGTAATTACTGTGACTCCTTCTGCCATACTCTGTTCTCTGGCACTAGCAGCTCTCGCCCCTGCCTCTTCCCCTGCTGTAACCCTCTCAGCTGAATTTCTCAGGGTGGTCTGTCAATAAAGTCCCCTTCAGATCCTGCAGTTTGTCTCTCACCTTCCTTATGTGTTCTTGTGGCCACGCGCTCCTGTGCGCTCGCCTCGACGGCGCCATCTTTAGCCCTTCTCTCCGCTGCCGCCGGCTGCCCGAGACTATAGCGGGAGAGATCGGGCATCCCCAGTATCAGGGTCTTCTTTGTTATCACCGGGTGTTCCCCCGGCTGACGCGGGGTCTCACGGGGCTAATCGTGGCCACGATCGGTGTTTATATCAATAATGTTCGGCGGAGTGCACGGAGCTCCCCTTGCTCGTGTGCAGCCACTCTGACATCACATGTGTGCGCCCACCCCCACCCCAGATGCATATTTTCTAATGTAAACAAAATCTAATTTAGCAAGCCTTTAAGATTATCCATGCCATTTATTAATTTTGTGGCTCTTCTATGCACCGTCTCTAGTTCCATAATGTTTTTTCTAAGGAGTGGTGCCCAAAATTGTATTCCATATTCAAGGTGTGGGTCTTACTAATGTTTCCATCCTTTCCCTGTTTAATGCAAGATAAGATCTTGTTTGCCTTTGCAGCTACTGCATGACTTTGGGCACTATTGCCAAGCCTGTTGTCTACAAGCACTCCTAAATCCTTCTCGATCAAGGATTCCCCAAATGTATCCCTATTTAATTTGTAAGTCACCTGTTTATTCTTGCTTCCCAAATGCATAACCTTGCCTGTATCTGTATTAAACCTAATCTGCCATTTACCTGCCCTAGTTTCTAGTCTCTCCAAGTCCTTCTGGAGAAAAATTACATCCTGCTCTGATTCTATTACCTTACACAATTTAGTATCATCAGCAAAGCTGGAGACTTTGCTCTCTATGCCAACCTCAACATCATTAATAAACAAGTTAAAAAGCAGGGGTCCCAGTATCGATCCCTGAGGTACTCCACTCACAACTTTAGCCCAACCTGAAAAAGTTCCATTTATTACAACCCTCTGTTGTCTGTCCTTCAACCAGTTTTCAATCCAGGTGCAAATATTTTTCAAGTTCTGACGTTTTAAAGTCCAATTTACTTTATTTTGTACACTAACCTCTCATATGGAACCGTATCAAAAGCCTTTCCAAAATCTAAGTAGACCACATCAACTGCATTAACCTGGTCTAAATTCCGACTTGCCTCCTCAAAGAAACGAATAAGGTTAGTTTGTCACGACCTATACTTCATAAATCCATGCTGACTATTACTAATAACTTTGTTTTCCAATAGATATTCCTGAATACTGTACTAAACCTTCAAGTAGCTTCCCCACTATTAATGTCAGGCTTACAGGTCTGTAATTCCCCGGTTGTGATCTAGCTCCCTTTTTAAACATAGGCACCACATCTGCTTTACGCCAATCTTGTGGTACTGAGCCTGTGGAAATGGAGTCCTTGAATATTAAGTTCAGCAATAGCGAAACCATTACATTTAACTCATTGAATTCTTGGAAGTATGCCACGTCCCTTAATCTATTGTGCCGAGGGGGGTTGTCGGATATTGTGCTGTGGTGGGGAAGAGGATTGTGGGGTAATTGTGCTGTTGGGGTGGGGGGGGGGGAGATTGTGGGCTAAAAAATAATGGCTTGATAATATAATTTGTTGGTTGGTGCCTATATCTCTCTTGAATTCTCTAGTGTGCTCTTGGGCACAAAAAGATTGTGGACCCCTACTCTAAAGCAAAACCCACAATCAAGTTCAACCCATTTTCCAGAACTTCCCCATTTACTTCGGGGTTTTTTTATTAGAAAAATGGCAATTGCAATATAGATGGTAAACAAAAACATAAGAAAAATGCTGATTATGCCAAAGACAGAGTTACGCACCTGACATGGCGGAGATGTGAAATAAGTAGCATTTTTTCTCAGACACGCACACTTGGATGAGGGCGACTTTACCAGTTTTTCCCTTTGTGTAGACAGGAGGCCATTCAATGTCAAATCCAAGCACTGCCCCCTCTGACAGACTAGCTCTGAAGTGTAAAAGGAACACACAGAAATGTTAATTAATAGCAAGTTCATACCAAATTGACATTTACACATGCACAAACATACAAATGCATTCAATGTTATTGCACCACTAACGCAACGCTCTGCGTCAAAGCTGTACATGCCATACCATTGAAATAAAGGTTGACGTGAGCTAAATGTCATATCACTGGGCATTACTTAACTTTTTTTTTTACAACATTGATGTATCCAACGTTATTGCACTAGGTTACACATCTGTACATACCAACACACACAAACGCACCTATATACACTGATAAAATCTGATAACATTATTTAAATGAGCTACAGTCTAAATAGATATTTTGGAGTTTATAAAAGTGGTGAAGTGCAATAAAGCCATGAATGGTAACCCAAGAGTCAACAGGAAAATACTTCAACAGTATCCACTTGTGTCATTGATTTTTGATTGTAATCCCCCAAGCCTCAGAGCGTCAGGTAATTTAACCTGTACAGAAATGCATAAGAGTAGGGAAGTAACCGTCTAACCTGATATCCTCTGCCAGCAAAGAGCAGTCGTTTGCCTGGTAGCTGTACACAACGGAGCCGTTGAATTCTAAGAACGGGAGATCGTCTTCCAGGACGTTCTTAATGAGCGACTTCTGATCAAGAAAATTCAGAGAACTGCTTTTAAAAACACAGACAAGCAACTATATAGATTTTTTTAAATTTTGTAATAGATTTAACTGCTTTTCATTTAGGTTGGTAAAGCTCGTGGACAAGTCCTGTGCCCCAAGCACCAAATGATTAGATGAAGCTTTATGGGGCAGAAACTGCAGTGGGTAAATACAAAAACAATATCATTATTAATATTGCTACAAATGCCTATAGATTCAGGTTTAATTAAATATGAAGCATGACTACCAACACACTAGATGAGTTCAGCAGAATTAAATTTCTCTACTGAATAGAAAACTGCAAATTGCATGAACCAATTTTCTAACGTCAGAATTTTTAATGGCTCGCAGGTTTTCTATAATCCTGGTTTTGAGAGGTCTAATGGTTCTGCAAACATAGCCTTCTTCACAACCACATTTTAAGATGTATACAATATAACCAGTATTGCAATCGATGAAGGTCTGTACATTATATGGAGTCCTCATTCTCTGGCTATTCAATTCTATAATTGAACCTGCGTAAATACATGTTCTACAATGACCGCATTTGAAGAATATAGTGTGTCTTGTGTAAGCCCTAGGGGCAAGTACAGAGATTAGCCTACCCTCAAGGGCTCTGGTGGCAGCGGAAACCTAAAGTTATGGGCACAGATTTGGGGTGGGGGGGGGGAGTTGGCTCACGACCAGAGTCCTCCAATGCAACCATCCACCTATGGAAATGCCTCCAATATCTAAACAGCAGCTTAAAAATAACAAAATCAAGGAGGGGGTTGTTTTTTTCAGACTTGGAGAAAGTGCAGCCGCACAACCAGAAAATGGCACCACACCACGTGCCAACTCCAATACAGACCTAGATCCAGACAGACATCGGACAGCCAGCCCACCTTCCCCCAGCAGCAGACAAAAACAGGGGCTAGGCACAAACCAAATTGGTTAAAAACAATTAATTGGAAAAAGGGTGACAGCATGGAGCAGTACGTCCGACGCATTTCTCGCTCTTGGCGCTTTGTCAAAGTGTGTTTCCCACTCTGGTCTACAAAAATATATAGCATCCGAAAACGGAAGTGACGCGACGTGCAACACATGGCATCGTCAGCGTCAAACCCAAAAATGGACAAACCTACCGCAAAAGACAGTAACCCCATCTGGATGCAGGCTAACATTACATAACTGATCCCTGGCTAAAAAACAAATAATGAATAAGTGCAATATGTACATGATGTTAAAAACGAGAATGCCACATAATGGAATATAGCTCCAATTATAAATAACTCCTGACGAAGCACCAGCGAAACGCGTAGAGTTAGCGTTGCTGGAGAACCGGAGAGCTGAAGGAGTGGCAATATCGGGGCTGACTCCAGAGGCAGACTGCGCTTCCACCCTCACCTATGACGCGACCACGGAAGTGACGTACGCGGAAATCAATTGTGAGAAGCGAGTGAGACTCTACGAAGCTGTGTACCGACGGGGTCCTTCTGCATTCGGCGGTTCTCTCCAATGCCTGTTTTTTTATTGGAACATGTGAGTTTAACTGCTCTTGATAATTCTTATTGAATATATCTGGTCAAATAGTATGCACTATTGTGGCTTTTTCTTTTCCATGTCTACCATACTTACCTACTGAGGGATATCCTGATACTTATTCATCACAAGGGCTCCAGTCAGAGAGAGAAGAATCTGACACGCTTAAGATTACGATAAGTTTTGTGAGTGCTATTACTTAGAGTGATATATACCAGTATCCACAATCTTCACTATATTTGCTTTATTTTTTATTCACATATACCATTGAGCACACCAGCGCTCCTCCTCCCCTACGAGCAAAGAAATCTTACATCCTGGGACCTGGGACCTGGAACAGTCCTTTCTGAGGAAGTCGAGCAGCATTTAACACTTTGTATAATTATTTTATATCACTGGTTGGTGAAGGAATTTTATAAGTGTATTCACATTTTGTAGTTTATTTAATCTCAAAACACTGTTTTTCAAATTTCACCTTTGGAAGCGCCCAGTCCATTCCCCACTCCCCCTCTTCCTTTTTATTTTTCACATCTAATTATAATTAAGTAATAATCCCCGAAGAACAGGGCATTACTGGCCAATAATGCCCTGTTCTGAGGGGATTATTACTATTATAGGCTAAATGTAGGCTTTTTCATAAATAATAGACACTTTTGTATAGAGATATAGATTTTTTTATTAAAATAAAATGGTAAATACATGAAACCACCTCTATATACTCTTACACTGCAGATATATATATCCACACACTGCCGCCCCCTCTGTGTACACATACACACACACACACACACACACACAAACACAACAGCACAGCACACACACTGCTGTTGCTACACCCATAAACACTGCTGCTGAAATTGACACACATTGGAGTTCTATACATACACACACACACACACACACACACACACACACACAAACTGCTGCTACACACACATACAACAGCAAACCACACACACACACACTGCTGCTGCTACACCCATAAACACTGCTATGGACACACGGACACACAAACACACACAGAAACTGCAGCCACAAACAAACTGCAGACAGCCACTTACTTACTTTGCAGACCCCCTCCCCCCCTCCCCCAATTCAACTGAATCTGCTCAGTCACTCAGTCGATCTCAGTCAGCTGTTTCACGAAGGAGGGGGAGGAGTCAACCCGTGGCTGATACTTCCTGACCAATCCCCTGCCCTGTCTCAGAGCTGTTCTGAAAGCCAATTGGCAAGAAATAAATACATTGAAAATATACCCAATGGAAGCTGCAAAAATTCCAGGCATTACCGATTGGATAATGCACGGAATTTTAACCAATCAGAGCGCAGGGATTTCAATAATGCCCGAAATGTTACGTCTTTAGCCTATAATAAAGAATAACATGATAAATAACAGAATAATAAAGAAGAAAAACAAAATGAAGCAAGAAAAGTAAAGTAAAATGTGCAAGGCTCAGCAAATGTCAGTCACAGTAGAGAAATGGAAAAATGAACATATGAATTAAAACACAAATCATAAAAGAATAAGATGGATTTAAAGGATAACATAAATAATGATCATCCTGTCATATGAGACCAAAATAAATATATGTCTTATATAAAGAAAATCCTATATCAAGGAAAACCATTAAAAAAAAAAAAAAATAATGAATGAATGGTAAATCTAATAGGACAAAAAAAATATTAAACTATATAATTAATCCATTAATGTCACTGAAAAAGACCCTGAGCCCAACAACATTGATAGAAAACTAACATTGTAGATGATGGAACAGCAAGTATAATTACTTGGTTGTATTGGATATATATTTACCAACTGTTTTTTTATGTATAAAAACTACAGTATATCTGGATAAACATATCCAATATACCATAAGGCATACAACAAGATTAATGTCCACTGACCAAATAATTATAAAATAGCAAGGGAACATATAAAGAAGAGATACAATGAAAGCTATTTTCATTATAAATAAAAATGACTGTATATACTGAGTTGACCAAGCCTGTATATAAAGAATATGAAATAAAGCAAATTGAGACGCTGTAGATCAAGCGAGATACAATACACATTACACAACGAACAACGTCAGTCTGTGTATGAATGTGGAGGCAAAGGACCCAAGATTATGATGGTATAAATGTTATGACCGTATGATATTTTAAACATTAGACAGACAAGGAAATGCTTAAGTTCCCAGTCTATGTTAATACCTCCAGGAGACAAAGTTCCCAGGGTGTATATCCAGTACATTTCTCTTTGATTTAATCTGGTTTCTCTGTTGCCTCCCCTTGTAAATGACGGAATATGTTCCAGAGCACAAAAAGAAAAAAGTGCAGAGACCCCCAGTGGGGCATGTATTGAAATGTCTGGAAACAGGGAATCTATCGTCTCTATTTTTTATGGATATTACATGTTCAGAGATCTTAATTTTGAGTGGCCTTATTGTCCTTCGAATGTATCTGCTTCCACAAGCACACCAACAAATATATGACATAGTTGGTGCTACACGTCAAATGATTTTAATTTGAGTGTGGTTTTTGTAAAGTGACACCTAACATTTTTTGTTGGTGTCGCATATCTGCACGTTAGTTTACACATTTGTGAAAAACTTTCGAAACTGATGTCTGTTTAATTGAACTCTCTGACTTGAACAAACTAGGGGATAAATGGTAACCCAAGGTTTAAGCTTTGCGAAAGACAAATCTGGGATTTTTTGTTGTAAATGGTTGTCCAATTTTAATACTCTCCTGTGTTTTTCTACGATGGATCATATTTGGTTAGATTGTCTGCTGAATGTTGTAATGAACAGTGGAGTATTGTCTGATGGATAATTGTCACAATTTTTTTCTTTTTACAATCTTTTTTGTGTGTTTTTTTAACAGATGCGATTTATCTGTATGGAGAGCTTTCTCAAAGCTACTTAGATGTCATTAACATTATATCCCCTAGATAAAAAATAGATTTAGAAGTCCTCTGATTGTCTTTAAAAAAAAAAAAAAATTTTCCTCTGAACAGATTGCTCTCAGTCGGAGAAACTGTCCTTTTGGTATACCCCTTAATAAAAGGTTTTGGTTTCTGCTACTGGACAGAAAAAAAAGCATTACGGTAATTCGGTTTGCAGTATATGTCCGTCTGACTGTGACAGTTCATGACAATGTATAGGAAGAAGTCAAGATAGTAAATGTGATGTCTGTGAAAGGAGTATGTGAACTGTAAATTATAATCGTTACAATTGAGATCAACGAATGTCAATAAAGTGGGGGTATCTCCCTGCCATATAAAAATGAAATCATCTATGTAACAACAATAAAAAGCGATATTACCCAAGTAGTGATTAGTGTGACCAAAAATGTGAATAGATTCCCATAAACCCATAAAAAATATTAGCTTAGGATAGTGCAAATGACATGCCCATGGCTGTGCCTCATGTCTGTAGAATTGTTGATCAAAAAGAAAGTAATTGTGCTCCAATACAAATGTTTAATGGCCTTAATAACTAACGGGTGATCAATGATAGTGTTGGACCAAGTGAAATTTTGAGTGGCAACTAATAAATCAGAGGAATCTCTGCAATAAGAGGGAAGTGCTTGAACAATGGGTTGTAAATAATAAATCAACATACTTAGATAGACCATCTCCCAAAGATCCAATGCACAAGATGATAGGTCTGCCAGGAGGGCAGACAGACTTATCTTTCACCATCTCCCAAAAGATCCATAAGTATGGTGGGGTGTGAAGTTGAAAGAAATAAAGATTCCTGTACATTGCGTACTCGCAACTCTTTGCCCAAGTCGATTAGAGAGAAAAACTTTTGTTGGATCATTGTGTAAATTTACAATAAAAGTTCACATCATTCAGTTGTCGAAGTGCTTCCTTTTTATAATGATCAATGTGTAACACAACAATGGCACCACTCGTCCGTATTTTTGATAATATTTTTGTTATTAAAAAACAACAACAACAACAACAAAACATCGGTCAATTGTCTTTCATCTCTGGTCATATTGCTATGATCAACAGATGAAAGTGTATCCCTGTGCTAGGGCTTGGAGGTCACGTTCAACCAATCTCTCAAAGGTCTTTAAATAGGGACCCTTGTTGTATATGGGACAAAAAAAAAAAAACAATTTGTGAATGCTTACTACCTAATAGAAAAGATGTCTGGTCGATGGTGTCAATGAAATCAGACAACAGATCCTCAAGATCCTGTGCAAAACCATGATCTCTAAAAGGCAAAAGTACAATACATATTGGGTTCAGTCGGAGGAGAGAGACAGGCGGTCCAAATCATCTGACCGATCCACAATGGAGGTACCAATCTGATTTTAGAGACTAAAAATCAACAAAATCGTCTCAGATCAAACAGCGATAGACCAAGAAATGCAGGAGGTAAAGGAGCAACAATCCGTACTCTCGGAATGACAGGAGAATCTGGATAACGGATTCAGAAGGAGTAACCTGAAGGTGGTAATGCAGGTCGACTCCTACTTAATGTGACTGTTCAAGCACCCATTGCCTGAAATAGCGCATGACAAGAGCCCTATGCACACAGCCCAAAACCCTCCGATAAAACCTGTGAAATAACATTACACTTTTACACAACAAAATAACCTATACTGTATGCCTCAAGAACACACAGACATAGCCCGGTCCACCCTGCTAAAACGGCAGCAATGCAAGTCGATCACAGATCACGGGTACAAATGTGGTTACTCTTTCAGGTGGATTCTGTTCCATAATGGAACCATATCAAACATCCAGACATGGGAGTCGCCCAGTTTTGGGTCTCAAAAAAGCTACAAGACTCAGCTCTTGCCACACTTTGGTAGGACGTCACCAGAAGTAAATCACAAACAGCGAGTGGAATAAACAAAGTGTGGGGCTGCCGTACAGCCTTTTTTTTTTTTAGGTTTGTATCTTGCACTACTTCAGACATACCCAAATCCAATGATCAAAATTGCAGTAATCTGCGCTCGCACTGTCCCAATGCGTTAAACAGCTATACTCTTGCTGCCATCCGCTTAGGAGAACTCCACAAGCTCACTACCCAGGTAGTTGTAAGTTAGCTCGTCTATGTCATTGTATTTTTATTGTATTGCTCCTTGTGGGCTTTTTTATATTATAAATTCTACTGCTTCTCAGTGCGCCTTTTCGCTTTCTTTTCTTTATCCAGATCCAATCATGTTCCACATTTTACATAGATGTCCATGATGGTCAATGTTCTGTCCGTGAAAGAGGGCCATCAGTTATCCTGTAGACTCGAAAACTTCAGCTTGTTCACCTTTGCAGGACCGAGATATTTGTTTTCAACTAAGGCAAGGTCGCCAGTACGTTCTGCAGTGCTCGGCTCGGCGTGCGCTGCACGAACAAGTTCCGCCCCTCAATCTGGCCGGGCCCACTACATACCATGGCGCGCAAATTCCCCTTGCGGTGCACAAAAGATTTTCAAGCTTTCAAGAGAATTGTGTTTAGCCCTAGCGACCGTGTCACGTGTGTCCGGGAGGACCAATCATATTGCAGCTTTCCTTAGCCAAATCAGACCGAAGGAACTAGCAGCCAATCATAGCGCTGCCTTTACTTTTAGCCACACCCCTCGATGCACGTTCAGTTGCAAGTCTTCCTTCATAGGCGAAACCGCAGATCGCGATTTCAACATGTGCACGCGCCGCCCCCCCGCCAGGCACGTGTGCTACAGTGCAGACTGGGACCGCGGCCTTGCATTTGTATCCACAGAACTGAAAATTAGGGTTGAAATGTGGTGTATTTCCTAGGATTATAATTGTTGTTGAGTATGAAAGGCAAACATACCACATGTTGTATTAATAATGATGTTTGTCCCCAACGTTCTGGCCACAGGACTCAGGAGGTTTAATACTGTGCTGCAAGGGCCATGCGACTGATATTTTCTCTGGTCCATCTTCAGGGACACTTTGCCTCAAAACACGCACAGAGTAGGTGAACAGCCAAGCACACCCCAATTGTACAATTAGGGAAAGAGCACTTGAGAACAAACGAGTGTCCCATTTCCCCATTTGAGCATTCAATATTTCAAATCTTTCAAGTTATATCACTAGAACAGGAACAAATTCACTGTCTTGGAATTTGACTTAAACATAGAGCTATTTACCTCACATACATGTGAAGTCACATTTTAATGTGTAATGTGAACCCAAGTTGCCTACAGCCTTTGAATCACTATTAGTACATTAGTTTAAATCGGAAACAGCCATCTTAAACAAATAACCTGCCATACCTACTATATTTTCTTGAATTGAAGGTTCACACAAAAACTTGTTGGTTAGTCTTAACTCCCTGGATATGAGTGAAGTGGAAATTCCTGCTATGATATTCCTTTAAAAACCATACTTACCTTGGTATAGTATAATTTAAACATGGTCATTTACCTTACTTGAATGTGCGGATTTGTATTCTTATTAAAGAAGAGTATACAAATTATTCATATTTTTTGGTTTCCTGTATGATACTAGGCCCAATTATATACACTATTTCCTCAATTCTAACACGCACCCTTGAATTAATAAAAATAAAAAAATTGGGGGGATAAAACCCCCACTACATTAAATGTGCAGAATTTTTTTTTTTTTTTTAAACTAGCAGACAATAGTATACATTTATCTACAATAGAGAGGCAGACACAGAATGGGGAGAGAGGATGGATGGATGGAGAGAGCAGACGGCCAGCGCGCCTTTTGGTAAAACGCTGAATGCTGCAGCTCCCCCTAGCAGTATTTTTATTTATTTTTTTATTACCTCGACTCTAAGGCCCAGGACATAGTGCACTCAGCGTCGCTGAGCCGCGCTGAACAGATGCACAAAGCCCCTGCATCTGTTATCAGCGCGGCTATAGTTTCTCCCTCCGCATGCTTGCTGATGCGTGCGGAGGCTGAGAAACTTCCCCGAGACAGGCAAGTTTGAAATTTGCCGCTCGGGGAAGCGGAGTAGCGGTCACGTGACCGCTCCCATCCAATGGGTCTGCAGCCGGTCCGGCATTGTAACTACCAGACAAGACAGAGGCAGCACAGAGGTGTGTGTATGTGTGTGTGTGTGCATGTGTGTGTGTGTGCATGTGTGCGTGTGTGTGTGCGTGCATGTGTGCGTGCATGTGTGCGTGCATGTGTGTGCATGTGTGCGCGTGTGTGCATGTGCGTGCGTGTGCATGTGTGTGTGCATGTGCGTGTGCATGTGCGTGCATGTTCATGTGCGTGCATGTGCATGCGAATATATTTATCAAAGTTGCACAATGTTAATAAATAATTTTTTCTCACGTCTTTTTTTTTTATTTTTAAAATATTATATAATATACACACATATATACACACACACACATAGGTTCCCCAGTGACACACAAACACACAAACACACAGACCACTTCAAAGTGACACACACACACACTGACAGCTACCAAGTGACACACACACAGTGATACCCGCCTCCCAAGCGCGCTTGCTGTCTCCTCTGCCAGGACAGCAAAAAGCTCCTGGTAGAGCGAGCGGCAGCAAGCAAGAGCGAGCAGCAGCAAGCAAGAGCGAGCAGCAGCACCTAAGCGCTTACTATGTCCCAGGCCTAAGACGCATACCTATTTCAGACATGTGAAAATGGGGGGGAAAAGATGAGTCTTAGAATCAAGGAAATACGGTAGCTGTCAAATGAAGAATCTTTCAGGATAAGTCCATTTTTTTTTTTATTATTATTATTTTTATTTAAAAAAAAAAAACACTTTTAAACTCAAGACATACACAGGATGCTTCTAAAGCTTTACTGATCCACTATACGAATGGCTATAGATTCCCGGCTGTTGTCGCATCTCTCAATGTTTACACTTGGTTTATTAGTTGCATTTCCTCTTGTATCTCCAAAACGGTTCCCCTATTAATCCCTCCCAGGAGACCCTTTCCACACCAAAAGGGGAATCTGACTTGTGGCTTCGGTTGTCCTCTGGCTACCTTTATGTTTTGACCTCCTTTTATCCCTGGCTCCCAATTAAAAAAGTTTGCACACCAATCGCAAGGTACAGTATCAAAGTAGTTTAAAAACAATCCGGAACACAAAATGACTAGCTCAACTACTCGACTGATTTCTCATGTTAAAAGGATGAAAACATCACTGCAAATTGCAGTTCGCCATCTTGGAATATAAAAAATACCTAAAGCAGACATAGGGGCCTATGCACTAAGCGCCGAAAAATAATAAGTCGCCAGGCTGTTTAAAATCGCCAGTTTTGACAGCGTTGCTATCACGGTATGCAGAAAGCTCAGAATACCTGTTTTAGCAACATTTGCAAAACTGGCGAGTAGCCGGCGACGTGATGATCACCTCTCTGAATAGGGCTCACCCGGTGATTTCTTTCTGCTGCAGAGAGCCGCCTCTCCCTGCGCAAATCGACATCGATCAAAATTTTTTCATATAGAATGCAATACTAGCGTATTGTAGCAGGGGGTCTCCGGAGCAGAACCTCGTTGATTTGAGGTTCGGGGACCCCCTGCTTCCTGAGATACAGGTCCCGTCATGGGGAACCCCTGAGCCCCCACAAAATATATATATGTATAAAAGTGTCAAAAAGAAGCGCTATTGAGCGTGGCATATGTATACAACAAGCGACAGAGAAGCCCAATGCTACATCCAACATGACAAAACTACACAGAAAAATACTTATATATTCTCTTGAAAAAGGGTAATTTAGTTCAACCCTTTCATTTTACTGGATATAGATCCAATGTGGTCTTTCTCCCTCCTAATAGAGGTAAATGAAAATGTTAATCCTAATAGAGGTATATTAGTATTTTATCTGGTAGTGTTAGGACCTGTGAGCAGGGTCTGCCTTGACGTGGCTCACAATTCTTTGGCCAAAGGGTTAAACTAAATGACCCTTTTTCAAGAGAATATTGGATGTAGCATTGGGCTTCTCTGTCACTTGTTGTACCCATAATCTTTTTCCAAGAAACACCTGAAAGAGGGAGCGTCTCCTTCTTACTGGTATACCCCACATTCGCAAGTCAATTTATCCTCAGCTACTCTTAAAAAATAAATAAATAAATACAAGTTTTTAAAGAGTAACAGGGCAGTTTGTTGTCAGCAATAAGATAATGCAATACCCTGCAAGTGTACGCTTTGTGTTCCTTCAGATTTAGAAATTGTAAATTTAGAATTGGAAGGTATGTCAAGAACTTCCAAGATAAGACAGCACCTACCTTTTTGTCATCACTTATAATTTCTTGGTCGTTTGCCGACATCCACTGGGGGAGCTGACGTTGCTGGTTTGCCATTTTATATACATTTGCAGGTACCCTGGCTCTGAAAACTTTATATAAAAGAGAAATGGTTACAATTATCTTCAAATTAACAAACAACTGGAAGCAAAGAAATATTATAACTGCAAGTGGCCCTTGACAGTGTGCTGGCTACGTGTCTCTGTTAGTCGCTAAAACTGCTTTAGCAGCGAAAAAGTTAGGTGAATTTTATTAATAAAACGATGATTTGTGGGTCAGTTTGTGGAGTGGGGGGGGGAGGAGGGCTTCAGATCATGTTCAACTTTTATTTGGTGTTCATCACAGGGGCATATGGGGTCATGTGACTCACTAAAACACAACACATATTGGCATTTTATTCTTAGCAAAGCAGTATACAATAGGGCTATACACACACACACACACACACACACACACACACACACACACACACACACTTTTTTGTTTAATTCACGGTTTTTTTCTATGAGAGAAGGGTGCTGCAACCCTGTAGGATACGCCCAGAGGTTATGACATGAGACCTTACGTTTGGAAAAATAAACGCAGGCTTTTATTTAGCCGAAGTTTTCAGAAACAAAAATCGGTTTTCTCCAACCAATGTTCAGTAGTCCCTCATAGACTCTCTCAGCCAAGGTGCAAAAGGTAGCGAACAGCAATATAAACACGTAGCGGAGTCACAGCAGTCATAAAAACAGGCTAGGTTAAGAGACCTCAGAGCCAGCGTCCCGTCTGCAGAACAGGAACAGGCAGCTCTGGACTGCAGGTTGCTTGAATTTAAAGGCTCCAGCCCAGGTGGCTCATTAATGCTAATGTCTCCACTAGGCAGGAATCAACTAATATCTGCAAAAAGAGTCCTAGGCTTTTGCCAACAGAGCTATTGTAGTCCCAAAGTAGCATAATAGACAGATTTTGATGAACCAATAATTACAGTAACTAAGCAACTCAAGCCAGACCATGGCCTGGGAGGACACGCATGGAGACTGCTTCTGAACCCCCGCAACGTTAATCATAAACCAGACAGTCTGGAGGAGCTGTGCAGAGGTACACAGCACAGTCTGCTACGGTCCAGAAGCAGTCTCCATGCGTGTCGTGTCCCAGAGCAGCTCAGAATGCAAGAAGCAGTCTGCTTGTCTGTCCAACCCCATGATGATGTAGATGACCGAATATCGGTATCTACGTTATGACGGGGAATACTATAGGACCATATTTCTGTCATCTACATCAGGGGTGCGCAAACTATTAGCGCTGCGCCCCTCTTCCTGCTCCCCCCAGTACTTGCGTCCCTATCTTGTTTTCCGGCTCAAATGACACTGTGGGGCCATGCCGACGTCACATGGTCCTGCGGTGTCACCACGCTTCTGAGTCCCGGTAAGTTGAAAATTGCAGAGGCCTCACGCGATAACCCGGCATTAAATGCCTTGGGGAAGAGCGCGGGGCCTCTGCAACCGCCCGTGCGTCCCACCCCCCAGGGAAACTTCACGCCCTCCAGTTTGCGCACCCCTGATCTACATGATCCTGGAGTTGGACAGACACAGAGACTGCTTCTTACCTTCTGAGCTGCTCTGGGACACGGCTCACTCAGAGAGACTGCTTCTTACCTTCTGAGCTGCTCTGGGACACGGCTCACTCACAGAGACTGCTTCTTACCTTCTGAGCTGCTCTGGGACACGGCTCACTCACAGAGACTGCTTCTTACCTTCTGAGCTGCTCTGGGACACGGCTCACTCACAGAGACTGCTTCTTACCTTCTGAGCTGCTCTGGGACACGGCTCACTCACAGAGACTGCTTCTTACCTTCTAAGCTGCTCTGGCACACGGCTCACTCACAGTGACTGCTTCTTACCTTCTGAGCTGCTCTGGGACACGGCTCACTCACAGAGACTGCTTCTTACCTTCTGAGCTGCTCTGGCACACGCTCACTCACAGAGACTGCTTCTTACCTTCTGAGCTGCTCTGGGACACGGCTCACTCACAGAGACTGCTTCTTACCTTCTGAGCTGCTCTGGGACACGGCTCACTCACAGAGACTGCTTCTTACCTTCTGAGCTGCTCTGGGACACGGCTCACTCACAGAGACTGCTTCTTACCTTCTGAGCTGCTCTGGGACACGGCTCACTCACAGAGACTGCTTCTTACCTTCTGAGCTGCTCTGGGACACGGCTCACTCACAGAGACTGCTTCTTACCTTCTAAGCTGCTCTGGTACACGGCTCACTCACAGTGACTGCTTCTTACCTTCTGAGCTGCTCTGGGACACGGCTCACTCAGAGAGACTGCTTCTTACCTTCTGAGCTGCTCTGGGACACGGCTCACTCACAGAGACTGCTTCTTACCTTCTGAGCTGCTCTGGCACACGCTCACTCACAGAGACTGCTTCTTACCTTCTGAGCTGCTCTGGGACACGGCTCACTCACAGAGACTGCTTCTTACCTTCTGAGCTGCTCTGGGACACGGCTCACTCACAGAGACTGCTTCTTACCTTCTGAGCTGCTCTGGGACACGGCTCACTCACAGAGACTGCTTCTTACCTTCTGAGCTGCTCTGGGACACGGCTCACTCACAGAGACTGCTTCTTACCTTCTGAGCTGCTCTGGGACACGGCTCACTCACAGAGACTGCTTCTGTACTGTAAAAGAGTGCGCGCGTGCCTCTGCGCTGCTCCTCCAGACTATTCCGTTTAATGGCTCTGAAGGGTTAACGCTGCGGAGGTCCCATTCAAAACCATGGAGCCCCCACAGTTAATCGTTTTTGCGACCACGGCACAGAAACCGTACGTTTGGCTACCTCTGTATACTGCCCCTTTCTATGAAACCGTACGTTTGGTTACCTCTGTATACTGCCCCTTTCTATGCTATGAAACCGTACGTTTGGCTACCTCTGTATACTGCCCCTTTCTATGCTATGAAACCGTAAGTTTGGCTACCTCTGTATACTGCCCCTTTCTATGCTATGAAACCGTACGTTTGGCTACCTCTGTATACTGCCCCTTTCTATGAAACCGTACGTTTGGTTACCTCTGTATACTGCCCCTTTCTATGCTATGAAACCGTACGTTTGGCTACCTCTGTATACTGCCCCTTTCTATGCTATGAAACCGTAAGTTTGGCTACCTCTGTATACTGCCCCTTTCTATGCTATGAAACCGTACGTTTGGCTACCTCTGTATACTGCCCCTTTCTATGAAACCGTACGTTTGGTTACCTCTGTATACTGCCCCTTTCTATGCTATGAAACCGTATGTTTGGCTACCTCTGTATACTGCCCCTTTCTATGCTATGAAACCGTAAGTTTGGCTACCTCTGTATACTGCCCCTTTCTATGCTATGAAACCGTACGTTTGGCTACCTCTGTATACTGCCCCTTTCTATGCTATGAAACCGTACGTTTGGCTACCTCTGTATACTGCCCCTTTCTATTCTATGAAACCGTACGTTTGGCTACCTCTGTATACTGCCCCTTTCAATGGCAAATAAAATTAACATTTTGTTCTATTATTTTGTGCCACAGGAGGTGTACACTTAAACCAACACACTCTCCCCCACAACCAAAGCAGAGTTTTATTCTTACAAATACAGTATGATGATACTTTAAATGAGAGCGGGCACTGACAAGATTAAACAATGAAAGGTAACCCTATACTGTATATGTAGCATTAAAAAAAGGTGCCTGTGAAATATTTATAAAATGTTTAACCCGGAAATAATATATTGAGAGTTAAACTCTCATTTTCAAGCATATCCTGGGCACAGAGTTATGTTGACAATGCATGGTTACGTTTGTATGTTATATATGATATTTACAAATTTCATGTACAGTTACAGACAATAAGTGTTAAGGGCATATGTAACAGTTACAGGCAAGATAAAAATGTGAGACAGCTGAAGTCCTGAAACTTAAACTGGAGACGGCTTTGAGAGTCCTTGACAGGTTGTTCCAGATGTGGAGACGCGATAACAGAAGGAAGAGCGACCGGATTCTTGTTGAGACTTGGGACCGGGAACAGTATTTTAGAAATAGACCTAAGGTGACAAGTGCTGCGTTTAGTACAGGTGAGGAGCTTGTTCAAATAGAAGTGTTCATACAACATACATACACACACAATGGGTTTAGGGCAGGGGTGGGGAACGTCCGGCCCGCAGGCCGTATAAGGCCCTCGAAATCATTTGGTCCAGCCCACGTGAGCCAGGGGGCCTGGCCGTGCCCCTCGATAAATCCCGTCGCCTGGTTACCACTGGGTGACAGGATTTAGTGCGCTCGTAATGCGCCTGTTCCGATTTCCCTCCCCTC
Source organism: Ascaphus truei (assembly GCF_040206685.1). NCBI lineage: Eukaryota > Metazoa > Chordata > Amphibia > Anura > Ascaphidae > Ascaphus > Ascaphus truei. The sequence continues at coordinate 270,909,496 of NC_134483.1, forward strand.
CCCCCCCCCCGGCTCTGATTCCCCCCTTCCCCCCCGGCGCACGTCCAAGTCCAGAGCAGCAGCCGCCGCCTGAGGTGAAGAAGGACCCGAGTATCACCAGGGCGGCGCTGGTAAGCAGCTCTCCAGGGGGGGGAAAATGGGGTATAAGAAGAGTGGGGCTTGGGGGATGGAAAAGCGAGCCTGCAGAGGGAGAGACACCTCACTACTGACTCTCAACCTCCCCACACCAGACAGCAGCTGCGGAGCAGGGCAGTGCAAGAGGAGAGGGAGCCACGCAGGGCCCTGACAGGGGGAAGGCAGGAGAGCCCTGGGACACCACCAGGCCTGTCACTCCGTCACTGAGTGACACCTAATCCCAGCATCATTGTTCTCTTTGACTTCAATACATGTTGTATGATTAACTTTTGCAGACAATGATCTGTGCCCCACCACTCAGTGTGATCTAAGCTCTGAGACCGTCACGCATCCATCTCAAGTTGTCACTTCTTGCAGCTGATTCTCTCTGAGTGAGAGAGTGAGTGAGCGTGTGTGGTTTCCCCCCCTGCTCCGTTTTCTGTGTGTGTGTGTGTGTGTGTGTGTGTGTGTGTGTGTGTGTGTGTGTGTGTGTGTGTGTGTGTGTGTGTGTGTGGTGTGTGTGGTGTGTCAGAGTGTCAGAGTGTCAGAGTGTCAGAGTGTCAGAGTGTGTGTGAGTGTAAGAGTGAATACAGACACCAACCCACAGTCAGTCATAGTCACCCACCACCCAAGTGTCACCCACCACACAAGTGTCAGTCAGTCAGTCACCCACCCAAGTGTGTGTCAGTCACCCACCCAAGTGTCAGTCACCCACCCAAGTGTGTGTCAGTCACCCACCCAAGTGTCAGTCAGTCACCCACCCAAGTGTGTGTCAATCACCCACCCAAGTGTCAGTCAGTCACCCACCCAAGTGTGTGTCAGTCAGTCACCCACCCAAGTGTGTGTCAGTGAGTCACCCACCCAAGTGTCAGTCAGTCACCCACCCAAGTGTCAGTCAGTCACCCACCCAAGTGTCAGTCAGTCACCCACCCAAGTGTCAGTCAGTCACCCACCCAAGTGTCAGTCAGTCACCCACCCAAGTGTCAGTCAGTCACCCACCCAAGTGTCAGTCAGTCACCCACCCAAGTGTCAGTCAGTCACCCACCCAAGTGTCAGTCAGTCACCCACCCAAGTGTCAGTCAGTCACCCACCCAAGTGTGTGTCAGTCAGTCACCCACCCAAGTGTGTGTCAGTGAGTCACCCACCCAAACCTGGAAAACCAGTTGCAAGTAGCAACATCATCAATACCAGCTAAGGCCCAGGACATAGTGGAATCAGCGTCACTGAGGCGGGCTGAGCCGCGCTGAACAGATGCACAAAGCCCCTGCATCTGTCATCAGCGCGGCTATAGTTTCTCCCTCCGCATGCGCGCTGATGCGTGCGGAGGCTGAGAAACTTTCCCGAGACAGGCAGTTTTGAAATTTGCCGCTCGGAGAAGCGGAGGAGCGGCCACGTGACCGCTCCCATCCAATGGAAGCAGGGGACTAGCCCCTCCTCCCGGCATGCCTCCACTCCGCCCCCACTGCCTCGCCTGCAAGGACAGGGAAAAGCCCCATTTTCAGCAGGCGAGGCAGAGCAGGAGCGCGCTTATAACACACTATGTCCCAGGCCTAACATCACACACCTCACCAAAGAGAAGCAGTTCCAGTCATCACATTAGGGGTGAGTTAATTAAATGTTTGACCAAATATAGCAGGCTAATTTTTAAGTTGATCATTTTGTATGGCCCGCGAATGATGTTATAAATATCCAAATGGTCTCTGACAGAAAAAAGGTTCCCCACCCCTGGTTTAGGGAGTTGATTTTCACATGGAACAATTTACTCACACAAATCTAGAAGTATATGTTTGTGTTACCAGATGAGGCAGTCGTAACACCTCTTCCAGATTTTTTTGCCCAAGGTTCTGCCATCTTAATGCGCTGACCCAAACAATACAAAAAGAGGAAATGATATAATTTAGAAATGTTAAGATTTGTAAGGTGTTATCTATGAATAAACCAAAGCGTTGAGCAAGTCCGACAGACTTTTCAAATTGTAACAGGAAGCTTAATTTTTTTTTAAAAACTCCAAAAGCCTCTACACCAGTGTTTTTCAACAGGGGTTCCCCTTCCCTCCCTAAAGGGTTTCATGCAATTTTCAGGTCATTTGAAAATTGTAGCAAATACAGAAGAATTTACAATACATCTGATCTCAGATCCGCTATTAGAGAGGGTTTGGGTTCCTTACAATGCATCTGGTCTCAGACACTATTCCTGAGGGTTGGGGTTCTGCAAAATATCACAATATAATTATAGGGTTTCTTAACCCCCAAAAATTGGAAACCAGTGTATCCAGAGGGCATATCAATCAACAGCAATATAGCACCAAGAAAACTGATAGCACTTGCCTCTGTGCGGGCAGGACAAAAAAAAGCAACAGACAAGAAACCATTTTCATGAAGCAGATACTTTCAATGTTCCAGATAGATATAGACCAAAAAACTAAAATTTATACTGATAAGTTATTATGTTTATAAACCTTCATTTAATAAAAAAAAAATCTAATTTGTTTTAAAACAACGGAAGGGATGTTAACCACACTCATGTTCCCACGGGTTAGATGTAAAATTTGATCTCCTGTGTTGGAGCACTCCAAAGCTCCTGCGGGCGTCTCACGCCGGAGATTTCCAACACCATAAAAAAAGAAAAACAGAGCGCACCGGAGATCAGTAAACAATTCTATTGTTAGCAATATAAAAAGTATATGCACACTTACAATTAAGGCAGCATAAATGAGTTAAAAGTGACAATCGCTAGGGGTGGTGTTCTAGAGTAGTAGGTAAGTGTCCTCAGAAGTGCTCCGCGCGCTGGAGCCTCTGCTGTATATGAGAATGTCCAAAACTTCCTGGTTGTATCTCTTAGGCCGAGTCCATAGAAGGACAGGCCGCGCTGAGCCGTGCGGACGCTCCGCGCTGAGCCCCTGCATCCTCAATGAGGATGCCTTGAGAGGGGGCTCACGCGAGCATCCGCAGGCGTGCTGAGGAGTTGGAGGTTTCAGCCGAGCACCAAGCTGTTTTTCAGCGCGCTGTCTGCTGAAAACCTCCAATCCCAGCACAGCAGTGTCGACGTCACGGTGCCGTGACGTCAGCGCCGTGACGTCGACGTCAGTGCGTCGCGGGCGATTGGCCCAGCGACGTCACTGCCCCGCCTCCAACCACCTCCCCCCGGCTCCGATCGCACCCGCTGGCTCGCCTGTATGGGCATGAAATCGCCCAGATTTCAGCAGGCGAGCCTCAGCGTCAGCGCGGTTCGGATCGCCTCACGCCTCTATGGCCCGGGCCTTAGGCTGCGTCCCCGCTAGCGCTGAGCGCACGGCTCTTGCGGCGGTTACTTACATATATAGATATTTGTACATCCCTGCTAACGTTGTGCGCGCGTGCACACGCTCACCCGCGCTTAAACAAAAAATGTATACTTTACCACGCGCTCAACTACCTGCAATGCCCCCCCCCATCTCGCATAAATGCAGGACACCCGGCGCTCATGCTTGGAGCGCTCTCCATGAATGAGCACGCTCAGCGCCAGTAGGGACTCAGCGTTAGGGTATATATATCTATTACACCATGCCGTGGCTTAACAAAACAGTTAAAGCTGTGCTTCATAAGCCTGATTAAGGCTGAACATAGTTACATTTCAATAACAACAGCTCAAAGCAAGTGAATACCTCCTAAAAGAGACATTAACATGTGCAACAAACATTTGTATTTTTTTATGTTTACAGTACATGTATATAATTGTGATAAGTTGCGATAAATTCCCTACAACCTGCTGATCATGTATCAAGTCAGTTATCAACCTCCGAGCTGCTGTAATTATCTGCAGGTGCTGAGCTTCAACGAATGGGAGACATGCAGCGACACTCTTCTGCAGTCTGTCAGAAATAAGTGCAATAGGTTTAGGGCCTGCTAAATGGGTACAATTGGAGGTTAAAAGTACAGAATGTAGCAGACTTAATTGCTCCCGCTGATGACAGTATATAGCGTCAGAACACAAAATATCACTGAGTTTCCATAGGATTCAATGGCAGTGTTAACACAGAATATCCCACCGTAAAAACGCCAAAGCGTCAGAACTAACGTTTGCTACATCTGTAATATTATAATCATTTCTAAATTGAATCTATATTCTTACATGGATGCAGCACCAAAACTGTATAACCCTGTTTATTTAATGTAACCATGTATTTGTCATCATAACTCTGTGCCCAGGATAAACTTGAAAACGAGAGGTAGCTGCCAATGTATTACTTCCTTGTAAAGCATTTTATAAAGAAATAAAAACGCAGTTTTACGATTAGCACTAGTTGCTGTGCGGTGGTACTAGGGCAGGGGTCGGCAACCTGCGGCTCTTTCCGCTCCTACTTGCGGCTCTCTGCAGGTTGCCGACCCCCTGCTGCTGCCTCTACTATCCTGGCGGTGGCAGCGGGGGGACCCAGCCGGCGCTGGTTGGGCCTCTTGTAGCAGCCGGACCCGTTGTCTCCCAAGCTGCTTGTCTGCCTCCCCTGTACTATACCACGCCGGGCCCTCATATTTGACGCGAACGGACCGCTTAGTCTGACAGAGGCAGCCAAGGGGAGAGATAGTGTCCCAGGTACCAATAGCCCTGGGACTAGGCCAGAGTTCCCCCACAAAAGACACAGTATTGTAGGGAAGGTCCCCAGGTAGGGACGCTCGCCTTATTACTGTGGTAGTATTAGTACAACGGTGACCAGACGCCAATCGGTGACCTGCGGCGAGAGACCAGACCACAGGCCACACTATAGACTTTAAGGGAGACACTCAAACTGGAACTCCCTCAAGAGACGGATACCTCAGGATACGAATTTCCCCTCTGTCCTTCCTACTGCATCTCAGTCGGATACCTACGGTGAGGCAAGAGGGTAGACCCCGCGTCATGGGATCATGTTGCAGTCCTGCTGATCCAAAATCCCCCATATACCCTGATCTGGTCAGAAACCAGGAAGGTACCACCGTGCACCAACGACCTTACACAGGGGTGCACTACTCCACACACTGTGGGTGGGCCTTGTTCTGTGGACACCATGGTGGTTAGGTGCCCAGGGCACCCTCAGTACTATGGGGGAACCACACTGGAGTGGTGAACATTGTGTTGGGTCAGTGTATTGTGGGGACATTGTGTTGGGGGTAATACTGTTATTAGTGTGTGTTAGTAAACAGTTATATTATACGTGTGTGTATTACTTATCCGTGTATTGGTTCCTGTGAGGGGTTATCCCGCTACGTTGGATCCCTCATCAGGTGGAGGCGCTATACAGAGAAGGGCGAGAGCTCACCCCAGGCTCCCAGCAGCAGAGGCTTAGGCTTGTTATATAGTACGCGTTTGTGCGTGTGCACTCCCGTCGTTTCGCATGCGCGTTTAGTTGCTATAGCACAAGCGGTGATGCGCGAGGCTAGGGGGCGTGTCTCTGACATCACAGCCTTCGGTCGCGCCGAGATTGGCTCGCAGCGCGAAAATACAAATTTCTTGTATTTTAACAGATCTGCTGCACGAATGCTCACGGCCGTGCGCACGTCTCATGTATAGCAACTGCAGACTTACACCCTGCAATTATCATTGAGGTGCGCGCACGGAAGCGCACGCACTATATGACAAGCCTTAGGCCTTCTATGAGCCACAGGTAAAGTCAGCACACGTAGTTCCATTAGTCACGGGGAAAGGGGGCTACATATCTATATTTGGGGGGGAGGTGATCGTGTACAGTAGGTGTTTGGGGAAGGTAGTGTATGTATTGTGTAATTGTGTATTTGTAAATTACACTGTTTTGCACAGAAAAACAATGAAAACTAAATAAAAAATACTTATTGTGAGATGCATTTTATCCCCCACATATTTTGGCATATGTTAATGCTTATACAGTATGGTCCCGCTCATACGGCGGGTTCCATTCCAGGCCGCTGCCGTAAAGCAGAAACCGCCGTAACGCGGTGCCCTTTGAAAACAGAGATGCAGAGTTGTAAACTGACTGTTTCGCTGAGAAACGGCACCTGACAAGGAGTTGCGCACGCACTAAAACTGCTGTTTAGTGACAGCCGGATACTTTGCTGCTGTGCACGTCATGTCGAAAATCACTGGAAAAACGGAACAAGCGCCGAACCTAATGAATATGGGTATACACTGGGAAACGCCGTATGAGTGGTATGCTGTAAAGCAGGGCCCTACTGTATACCCATTAGTGTGTGTACAGTGTATGTATGTGTTTGTGGGGGTGTAATATTCATGCATGTGTAGCCCTGTGTGATTTGGGCTATAGGTCTGCCCTCTTCCAGGCAGTAATCCCTGTGTAAGGGCAGGTTGCCAGGAACAATCATGGGTTTTCCCCACTTCAGGCAGTGCAGTGAGTCAGTGAAGGCAGGTCATCAGGCCTTGTGTCCAATCAGAAGACACAGGGGCGGTGCCTGTTGGAGCTACTTAGGGTATTGCCACTTCCTATTTAGTGAGTCTGTCCCCAGAGTGAGAGGGACAAGGGTGACACAGACCAAGCTGCCAGGACTGGTAGGCTTGAGGCCTCCCTCCGGGGAGGGAGAGTGTGCACCCCATACCTCCTACCCTGCCTAGAGGGAAGGGGAAGAGCTGGACCCACTCTTGGTGCCCTAGGCCGGGAGAGAGGTCAGGGACATCCTGGAGGAAGACAGCCTGCAGTGTGATCTGGCTGCTGAGTAGAGAGACCAATAAAGACCTTGCACTTTTACTTACACTTCAACCTCAGGCAGGAGTATATCGGGAGGAGGGGACGGAGAACTCTCTTCTAGGTACTTCACCCCATACAGCTGGGGGCTGCAGGAGATGGAGGCACTGCACCAGTAAGAGACGGGGGCACAACCCCAGAAGCCTGTCCTTTTCTCCCCCATGTCATCGCATGTCACCCCATGCTGTTGCCAGCAGATATGCACCACACAAAGACACGTAGCCTGAGTACTAGATTCCCTAGGAGACCCTATCTGAGGTTGGGGGGGAGGAATGGGGGGATGGGGGGGAGGAATGGGGGGATGGGGAGGGGGATAAGGGTTACACATGTGTTGCGGCTCTCTGAATATTTAAGAGAAAGAATTTTTTTTAATAAAATGGCTCTTATTCCTTGACAGGTTGCAGACCCCTGGCCTAGGGGGTGCAGTGCATCACTGTTTTTTTTGTTTACAACCTCAGTATCGCTACTTCTTTTTCACTGACTGATGTGAAATGAAAAATTAATATTTTATAAAGCCTCCCACTGCCTTAGCATGAATAGTATATCCATATTTGTATAATATGGTCACAATAGATTTCCCTGTCACATGCATGCCACACGTTTTCAAGTCAGGCGCATTACTACTTTTGAAAGCCACTCTAACCATTGATTATTATAACTATTTTACTTACTAACTGCCCGCCCCCCTCCTGTACCTTGCAGTGATACCCAGCACTCCTGTACATTGCAGGGGATGCGCCCCCCGCCTGTACCTTGCAGTGATACCCAGCACTCCTGTACATTGCAGGGGATGCGCCCCCCTCCTGTACCTTGCAGTGATACCCCGCACTCCTGCTGTGTGCTGCTCTCACCTGCCCGCAGTCTCCTCCTCACTCCGCCGGATTCTGCACTCCGGATTCTGTCCGCGCGCCTCCGCTGGGATCCATCGGGCGGCGGCGTCCGGGCAGCAAGAGGTTAAACACAAGAAGACGCAGAACCGCGAGCGCAGGGAGACGCACCAGACGTCAGCGGCGTGATAGGCTCCCGTGCCCGTGACGTCATCCCGTGCCCGGCGCACTCAGGCGTCACGCGGGAGGAGAGGAGAGGAAATGGGGAAAGAGGCGGGAGATGCAGGGAGAGGGGGCAGCAAGGTGTGCAGGTGCTAATCACCTGAGGAGAGTGCACAGGTGTGTAGCTATAGGTGCACAAACATACCAAACACATAAAAGTGTATAATGATTTTTTTCATTAAGCGTTCTGGTGAAAGTGCACAAACTAATAAATACAGAATACAATCCTACCACAAAATTATTTATTTTTAAAACATTTTGGGAAAATTGATTTTTTAAATGAATCTTTGACTTTTATTGTACATTTTAATTATGAATTCTTCTTAATTTTGATACTGAAATCCCAATTTGATCTTTGCATTTGTTTGTTTTTTTAAATATATATGTACTAATACTTTGACATTTGGGTATAAAATGTTTTTCCAGTGGTGAAATTGAATATATTTTTTTTTTCAAAGATATAAGAAATTGGTCATATGCATTTATACTAGCTTTCTTTTCTTTGTTTATAGTGTTCATGCTGTTAGTAAAGACATTTTAATTTGTATTTAATGTACTACATTTTTAATTTGCGCCGTGACAATTTGATATGGGACTTTAAAAAAGGGTGATTCCCTGAAAAGTCGTAGCCCCTGAGGAAGTTTGTGACAAACAAAACGTGTAGGGCACTGATACACTGTGAAATCCGGAACGGCACCTGATACACAAGATCTAACACTCCAGCTCAGTGTACTCCTTGAGCTACGCCTCGGAAGTAAAGTCATGATCCTGTTCGGAGGAAGGGGGGGGACTGTGAAGGTGAGGGGGTAACCAGGCTCACAAATAAAGGTCAAGCCCACTTGGTTGTCCCTGATCCATGTTTTGGGGTCCTAGAGTGTCAGCTCTTGGACTTGACTGTTGTATATGTACTGCTGTGCCTGTATGTAAAATATGCGATAAAGAATTTTTATGTTTTTGCCTTTCCAGAGATTGCTAGGCTATGCGTTTCAGGGTGGGGTTTGCAGAGAAAATCTTTGCAGATTGTGGCTATGTAGCAGGGTGCCAGAGTTACTGGATACCCCAAAAATGTAGCCGGGAATCAGGTAAGATTCTCGGATACATTGAAGCACAATGCTCCGGTCAAAATCCTACCCTGAAAACGTTCTTGCAGCTCACTGCCAGGAGTCCCTGCTTCAGCACAGACCAGAAAGGTAAAATGGGCATAGGGGATCAAGGTATCCCCAGAACAGTACAGGGGTCCCTAGTATAAGGGGGAATGCCCAATTCATGTCCAAGGCATCCTGAACCCGGTAAAAGGGTTCAGGGGGTGCTCCAGATATCTGATAAAGCGGCAAGGTTTATTTTGGGTAAAAATGTAAAGACAGGTGTTTACAGTGTGACAGGGATATGGCTAGTGAGAATAGAGTATACATTCTTATTCTATCCCTGACACCAAAGAAAGACTTAGGCCTCGGTCCCGCTGCGCTCGTTGGCGCGGGCGGCGGGTCGCGAGTTCCCCACCAGCAGGGGAATCCTCGCGAGCCGGTCCCGGTCCCCCCTGGCTGCACAGAGCACTACACGCTGTAGCGCGTCAGCCGCTGGAGACACCAGAGAATGGTGTTTCCTAGCGTTGACGCGTGACGTGTGTGGCTGTGAGCCAATGGGGAGGGGAGGCTTCGGGAGGAGGAGAGGCTTCGGGGAGCGGGGTGGAGTGAAAGCAGGTGAGTGCGCGCGTGTGTGTGTGTGTGTGTGTGTGTGTGTGTGTCTGCCTGTGTGTGCGCGCGCGTGTGTGTGTGTGAGTGCCTGCCTGTGTGTGTGCGCGTGTGTATGAATGAGTGCCTGCGTGTGTGTGTTTAAACTTACTTTCCAGCTCCAGCCTGAGTCCGTGGAGGGAGGGGGGGGAGAGTAGCGGGTCCCTCCGCTCAAGCCACGCCCCCCCTCCCTGTCAAACCGCCCACCTCCCGATCAAACCTCCCACCTCCCGCCCACCTCCCGCTCCGGCTCCCGCTCCCTACAGACCGCAGATCGCGGTCTGTGTATCTCAGCGCACCGCCTGTCAGCAGCGCAGGTGCGCTGACTCTGGGAGCGGGGCCTTAGCCTTAGACATTTTTAGCAAGACACAGTATAAAAATATATTTTATTAAACGGGTCTGTTTAAAATGTATTATGCTTTGTGCACTGTAACATGAGCAGGGAATTTTCAAGCCCGGGAACCTGAGAGACCAAATGGCTACTAAGTTTGGCCCTGCAGGTCTGGTCTAGGTCCGGACTTGAAAGCCACACTTGCCCCCAGAAGTGTGAAAGCCATTAGAGCAGGATGGTTTGGTGAAGTATCCACGTCCTGGGATGAATACAAGCCATTCTGGCAAGTAGTCACCTCCCTAGATGTAGAGGCAGCTAGCCCCGCAGGTGGCTTCTGAATAATAAGTGGCTATGGTGGCAACCTCACGCATGCCCTTATTCCATTATGAAGAACCCACTGCCCGGCTTTGGAAGACTAGCAGGCAGCTGATTGTTTGGTTATAAAGTTCCCACGCTTGGATTGGCTGTAGTATTTCATAAATGAATCTGAAATATCTGATTCTAAGCGCCAAGACAGCAGCGGCACATTTGAAACCACCAAAAGATGCTCTGTGAGAAATAGCAACGACCGGCTTCAGAGATTTTCAAGTCAAGACATTTTCTAAGTCCAGCTTTCCGGGGACAAGTTCTCAAAATAGAACATAGTTATATAGTTACATAGTAGGTAAGGTTGAAAAAAGATGTACGTCCATCAAGTTCAACCTATGCTACATTTAGACAACAGATATATTATCCTTATCTATACTTATTGATGCAGAGGAAGGCAAACAAAAAAACCCATTAAGGGGAAAAATAAATTCCTTCCTGATGTCACGGGACTGGTCACAGGTGCTCACCACAAACCGGACTGGACTGCGTGAGCGGGTCCGGTAAGCAGAGTAGTGTGGATAGCCTGGGTCGGGGCAGGAGAATGTAGAATCGTAGAGGTACTTGCCAGAGTCAGGGTCGGAGAGGTCAAGAGTAGTCGAAGTCCAATGCCAGAGTCGAGGAGAGGAGAAGGTAGAAGTCCGATGAAAGAGCCGGGGTCGAGGGTGCCAGAAAACGGGAGTCCGGGAACAAGCGAAGGGTCTGTAACAGGACAAGAGCAGTCTGTGAGGTAGCTTGTAGCAAGCACAACGAGAGACTGACTATGCTCAGCAATCAGCTCTGGGCTGGTAGCACTATATACCGAGAGGGACCAATGGGAACTACCAGCAGTGAGGTCAGACGTAGGTAGAGCGCTGATAGGCTGAGGCTGGATGCAGGACAGGTGTGAGAAACAAGATCATTGGCGGCAGTGGAGGTGGCCATACTTGCGTGCGTGCGCGCGACATCCATGGAGGCGGAGGTAAGCCGCAGGCGTCGGCGTGCGCATGGGTCTGCCCCAGCGGCGCGCATGTCCGATAGGAGGGAGAGAGGAGGCGATGCGAGGGTAGATGTTGGGCGCCCAGGCGGAGGAGCGGGACACCGCGGGATGTAGGAGGCGCGGCGTCCTTACACCTGACTCCAAGAATTGGCAAATCAGATTAATCCCTGGATCAACATCCTTCCCATGTTTACTTATTTGGTATATCCCTGTATACGAATGTAGCGGTCTGTTTCAATGGAATAAATTACAAATTGTTTTCTTGGTTTTGCTCAATGAATGTTCCCGGTATAAAGGTGTAAATTACCTGATGTCCCAAGACAGGGACGGTGTGCGTTCCATAATGGCTCCAGCGTTGTTCTTGGGTCTTACTGCTACTTTTTATTCAACGTTTGTGAGTGTATTTTCACTTACCTTGTGTTTGTTTAGTCAAAGCATATTTGCACTATGTTCTGCTTTCTTATACTTCTATGAAGGGAGACCTTGACTTTTGATACCGGATCGCTTGCTAATAATCTACTGCACGATTAAGGAGGTCTTACGTCTTATCCTCAATCTGCCTAATTTACTCCGATACCACGTGAGTGGGAGAACAAAAGTTTTATTGTTTTTTTTCTACCAAAATCTTTTTTTACATTGTTGCACTATAGTCCCTTGTCTTCTCTTTTTGCATATACACCCTGAGACTATATGAGCTCCGTAACTTGTATTTCTGTGCATCCAAAACGATTGTTAAAAGTTAGATCTCATCAGAGCTGCACTACTAGCTGTGGTTGTAGTGTGCAATTTTTATTGTGGTCAATTTTCTGCACTGTGTTTTTCACAAAATATTTTCACTGATTCACTTCACAATTGTTGATTTATTAATAATTCTTTTAAGAATTTCTTTCAATTTAACATGTTATTTGGTCTTTCATTTCATCACTTTTGTTAATGTGCTTCAAGTTGTATAAAAAAAAGTGTGTGTGCCGAGCACGCGCATTTTAAGTAAAACTTCTTTGTCTTTTGTCATTTTTATCACAGAAATTGTATTTGTGATGGTGATGTTTTTAATTAAAAATCAAAACACAATTTCAGTGCCAAAACGCAAAGAAGTTTGACTTAGAACGCGTGTTTTAGCTATTTGCACTTCTATAGGGTGGGGGGTGTCGGTTGTCCTCCTCTCCGGTGACTGGTGAGAGCTGGCAACACTGACCTCGCTGATGGCCTCTTCTGCCTGCAGTGATGTCACTTCTTGCACTGTACTTCCATCGCCATCAAGGCAATTTACTGCCAGGGAAATTTTCATGTGGTAGGTGCCACTAAAGAAGTTTCACTTCAATAAATGCTATAGCCTTTATGTAACTCCTGTATGCCCGCAGACCTGGCCAGTCCCCAGTACTGAGGTGGGTAAGGTTATAACACGCACCCACAGCAGTGAGGGCGTGCCCGGAGTGTGGTAATGCGTTGCCGGGCCTGGTAAGAAAGGGTTAACGTATACTTGCTGAGTCCGGGGTGCCAGAGATCGGAGAGTAATGTCCGTGTGTCAGAGTTCAAGGGTTGGAGAGAGCAGCGTAGTGATGTCCGTAAGCCAGAGTTCAAGGGTTGGAGAAGGCAGCGTAGTGATGTCCGTAAGCCAGGGTTCAAGGGCAGGAGAAGGTAGAGTAGTCAAATCCAAAGCAGTACACAAGTTGAAACCAAGGGAATCCAAACGGGCAGGGACAGGAACCAGCGCTGAAATAGACAAGGGAGCTAGGCATAGACACTGCACACACAGGAGCTACAGGAAAGCTATGCAGAGCAATGACTAAGAGGACAGAGTGGGGTTATAAAGGAAGGGGGACCAATAGGGAAGAGAGGTGGAGCAGAGGCTTGAGTGAGAGTTTGCAGGGATAGGTCTGAGAGAGCAGGGGAGGAGACAGGGAAATAATCAAGAGAGATAGCTTGTAAGCCACGGGGGGCAGAGCTAGAGTTAAGGGGCGGCAAATAACTGGAGCGGGTGCGCGCGCCTTCTGTAAGTGTGTTATGCGCGTGCACCGCGCGTGTCACGCCGCGAGGGACGCACCGTCGGGGAGACGCTCGGCACCAGAGGCGGAAGGGAAGGAGAGGCGGAGGAGCCAGGTAATGCAAGGGTTGGGGAGATAGGCGCACGCCGAGGGATGCGGGTACCGCAGAGGGTAGCGAGTGACCAGGAGCGGCGCACGTGACCCGAACATGCATCAGGGCACGCAAACCGCGCCGCGGAGGAACGACCATGAGAGAAGGAAGGGAGAGAGTGAGAACGCAGGAAAGAGGGGTGATTGGAAGTCGTGGGAACTGAGGTGACGGGGAAACGCTGGGAAGCGTGAGTCCCCCGATCCGTTACAGTATCCCCCCCTTGAGGATCGGACTCCGGACGATCCTCCCAAGGTTTATGAGGGAACTTCCGACGAAACTGCCTAAGGAGCGTTGGGGCATGAATGTGGTGAGACGGTATCCAAGAACGTTCCTCTGGCCCATATCCCTTCCAATGAACAAGGAATTGCAATCTGCCTCTGGACCAACGAGAATCGAGTATGGAGTGGACTTCATATTCTTGTTGTTGTCCGATAGGATTGGGTCTTTGGGGACGATATGGAAAATGGGCATTTTGGATCACAGGTTTAAGTAGAGACACATGGAACACAGAGGGAAGTGCAAGACGGTATGCGACCGGATTGATCCTCTCGAGGACCTTAAAAAGGACCCAAGAATCTCTGGGCCAGTTTCTGAGAAGGAGTCTTGAGCCTTATATTTTTAGAGGATAACCAGACTCTGTCTCCGGGTTTGAATAGTGGGCCTGCTTGACGTCGCCGATCTGCTTTCGTTTTTTGTCTTTGAACAGCAGTTTGCAAGGTTTTTAGGATTTTTCTCCACGAGTTTTGAAGAGTGGAAACATGAGAATCCACTGCGGGAACACCAGAGGGGAGGGAGGAGAGGGGAAGACTGCTGGGATGGAATCTAAAATTAATGAAAAAAGGCGACTCTTGCGTAGACTAATTTTTTAACGAGTTAATAGCAAACTCGGCCCAAGGTAATAGGTCCACCCAGTTGCCTTGAGATTCGGACACAAAACATCTGAGATACTGCTCCAGGGTCTGATTCATTCTTTCCGTCTGGCCATTGGTTTGAGGGTGATAACCCGAGGAAAATAGAAGGGAAATCCCAAGTCTCTGGGAAAAAGCACGCCAAAACTTAGAAATGAATTGAGAACCTCTGTCTGAAACAATTGAAATAGGTACACCGTGTAATCTGAAAATTTCCTTAGAAAAAATGTCGGCCAAAGTAGCTGAATTAGGAAGGCACTTGAAGGGTATAAAGTGTGAATGCTTAGAAAACCTATCTACTACAACGAGGATGGTATTCATCCCTTTAGAATTGGGGAGTTCCACAATAAAGTCCATAGAGATATGTTTCCACGGTTGTTCCGGAATGGGGAGAGGCATGAGAAGACCAAAGGGTTTGTGACGGACGGACTTGCTCTGGGCACAGACCGGACAAGCACTGGTGAAATTGAAAATGTCCTTGTTCATCTTAGGCCACCAGAAGGTCCGTTTGATAAGGTCTGCTGTCCTCTTGAAGCCTGGATGACCGGCAGATCTCGAAGACTGCCCCCATAGAAGTATCTTGTGGCGAAAACGTGGAGCTGCGTATAAGTGTCCCTCTGGCACCCTAAATCTCCTGGGGATGTGAACCTGGGCTTTATTAATTTCATCCAAAATATCAAAGTTATTGGCGGAAATTATACATTTGGCGGGGAGAATTGTCTCTGAGGATTCGTTAGGGTCGTTCTCCGTAGAGAGAGCATCAGCCTTGATATTTTTGGTGCCGGGAATATAAGAAATAGTATAATTGAATTGAGAGAAGAACAGTGCCCAACGAGCTTGACGGGATCCCAAACGATGAGCCCCCTCAATATACAATAAGTTTTTGTGATCGGTGAGGATGGCTATAGGTTCCTTGGTACCTTCAAGACGGTGCCTCCATTCTTGGAGAGCCAATTTGATGGCCAGAAGCTCACGGTTCCCGACATCGTAATTTCTCTCAGCCGAAGAGAACTTCAGAGAAAAGAATCCACACGGATAGAGTTTTTCCTGTGGAGTGGATCTCTGAGAAAGTACTGCGCCAGCTCCCACATCAGAGGCGTCTACAGGCATACCCCGCATTAACGTACGCAATGGGACCGGAGCATGTATGTAAAGCGAAAATGTACTTAAAGTGAAGCACTACCTTTTTCCCACTTATCGATGCATGTTTTGTACTGCAATCGTCATATACGTGCATAACTGATGTAAATAAAACATGTGTAATAGGCTCTATAGCCTCCCCGCTTGCGCACAGCTTGGGTACAGGTAGGGAGCTGGTATTGCTGTTCAGGAAGTGCTGACAGGCACATGCGTGAACTGCCGTTTGCCTATTGAGCGAGATGTACTTACTCGCGAGTGTACTTAAAGTGAGTGTCCTTAAACCGGGGTATGCCTGTACTTCTAACGTAAAGGGATGGGAAGTACCTGGATGCCGCAGGATGGGTGCAGACACAAAGGCTTTTTTGAGGAATTCGAAGGCTTCTATGGGTTCGGGAGACCAAGTGGTCGGATCAGCACCCTTCTTGGTCAAGGCGGTGATTGGCAGAGTGATGGTAGAGAAGTTCCGGATGAACTTCCGGTAGTAATTGGCAAAGCCAAGGAAGCGTTGCACGGCCTTGAGTGAATTCGGCAAGGGCCAGTTGAGTACAGACTTCAATTTCTCGGGATCCATGGTAAAGCCTTGGTCTGAGATAATATAGCCTAGGAAGGCTGTGGAAGTCTGATGGAACAGACATTTCTCCATTTTTGCGTAGAGGCGATTAGCACGAAGCCTAGAGAGTACCAGTTTGGTATGGCGAATGTGCTCCTCTAAGTCTTTAGAGAAAATGAGGATGTCGTCCAAATATACGATGACGAACGTCCCCAAAACATCCCGGAAGATATCGTTCATGAACTCCTGGAAAACAGCAGGGGCCTTGCACAGGCCGAATGGCATCACCAAATACTCATAATGTCCCGAACGCGTGTTAAACGCGGTTTTCCATTCGTCCCCGTCTCTTATTCGAATAAGATTGTAGACTCCTCTTAAATCGAGTTTGGAGAATATAGAGGCTCCTTGTAGACGGTCGAAGAGTTCAGAAATTAAAGGGAGAGGGTATCATTTTTTTACCGTAATTTTGTTAAGCCCACGGAAGTCGATACAGGGTCTTAAAGAGCCATCCTTCTTCATGAAGAAGAAGCCTGCCCCGGCGGGGGAGGTAGAGTTACGGATGAACCCTTTCGCCAGATTCTCCTGGATATAAGACGTCATCGCCTCTGTCTCTGGCACAGATAAGGGATACAACTTAGACTTAGGGAGAATGGTTCCAGGAATTAAGTCAATTGGACAATCGTAGGGGCGATGGGGAGGTAATACCTCAGCTTGTACCTTGTTGAAGACATCTAAATACTCGTGATATACCGTCGGCAGAGCAGAAAGGTTAGATGAAGTGGTGTCAAGGCCGACGAGAACGGCAGCAGGAGGAGGGGTAACTGTCTTCTCAGCAGGGTGCCCATTGAAGTACAGAGATGAAAAATCCCTCAGCTCATCCACCCTTAACACATTGACATGCTAATGGATTCATTGCTGGACTGGCAGGAAAGGGTTCCTGCCTTTACATTTTAAAACATACCTGAAACACATTTTTTTTTAATATGTACTTTCTGTATGTGTGGAGGCTATAAAAACAACATGTATGTGAATGTTACATTCTCAACTATCTGTATTCCAAAAATTAGAGTGCTGGCTCCTTCCTAACAAAAGTTAGCTACTTAATTGAATAGTCTCTGTGATGTGGTTTGCAGTTTGAGCTATGGCATACAATGTATCACTGCTTGCCGGAATCGGTAACCGCAGAAGCACTCCACCACTTGACCTTAATTGGTGTAACGCATAGCTCACCACAAAAGAAACGTGACCGCGGTGCTGAGGTAGGGAATTGGTTAACGCCGACCCACAGCCACGCGGGCGTGCCTAGAATGTAGAGTAGTCATTCAAGCCAGGTCAGGGTTATAGATTGTAGAATAGTGTAAGTACTTGCCAGGTCTGGAGTGGGGAGTTGCGGATCGTCGGAGTGCGTAGCCAAGTTCGGGATTGGAGAGTAGCAGATTGTCGGGGTACGTAGCCAGGTTCAGGATAGGAGAATATCGGATCGTTGGAGTACTTAGCCAAGGTCAGGACTGGAGACAGGAGAATGGTCGTTCGTAGCCGGATCAGGCGAGGAGAGGTACGGAATCCAAGAGACATGCAGGGTCACGCAACAAGAGGTCAACAAGCAAGGCAAGGTCACAGGAACTAGAATGCAGCAACACACGGCATCACACTAGACTATGCTCAGCAAAGACTGAATGCAGCAGGAAGGTATATAAAGGAGGAAGATGACCTCAATAGGCTGCTGGTGCACGGAGGCGTGCCCTAGGATGCAGCCTAATCAGAGATGGGGGCGGAACCGATCGCGCACGGCGATCTGCGCGTGTCACGGAGCTCAGAGGGCGGAGCCTGCATCGTGCGTCACTCCCACGCTGGTCCTGGACATCCCTAGAGCAAATGGGGACGGGACCGATTGCGCGCCGATCCGCGCGCGTCACGTAGGTCAGGGGGCGGAGCCTGAGGTGCGCGTCACTCCCACGCCGGTCCTGTCCATCACCAGAGCGGGGCTTGGAACGCGCGTCAGTGGGGAGGCTGGACGAACGCACCTGTCGTGCGTCAGAGCGGGGGGCGGAGACAGAATCCGTGGACGGGGAATCAGACCGCGCAAAATTCACGCGCGCGTAGTGGGACCACGAGACCGCGCATCATGAGTGTCCGTCACGGAAGGTTTGTTGAGGTGAGGAGACGGTCTGCGACCGTCAGGATGGCGAATCCTCACAATTGGTTAACGAGACCGCAAGATACATTGTTGCATTCTGCCACTTCAACTAGACCGCAAACCATTTATCCACTTGAGTTTGTGGTTAAGACTTGCCCGGAGAGTTTTGCGGTTTAGGAAGTGATACAGAGCTTCAATGGAGCCGCTTACCACAGACGCACTTATTCAATTAACGCTTGGCACAGCGCTAGAAGCTCCCCCTTGTGTTGCGAATACAGTTTGCACATTCTACATACATTCATAAGACTGCAGCTAGTTTCTGAGCTGGGGATGTATAGGGGGAACATGGCATTGTGGTGACCAATAATTAACCCCTTCATCCCCAACAAGGTTTAGGGGTAACCAGTCGGGTATAAGATCTTTATTATTGGCCTGGTTAACCCCTTCACCGCCACACCACGGTACCTGGGAACAGGAGTGCCCAGGGAGGTATAGTGTAGCGCTACTCCCTACACGTGGGTGGGACTGACTCTCATTGGGGGACGACACATGGGGTATTGGTGCCACGCATCCTAGGTACTTTGGAGGACACTCACCTTGTGTTGTTATTATTGTATTGTGTGTGTTATATCGTTATTCTATTGTCAGTAAACCAATTGTTATATACTGGTGTGTGTGTATCATTTCACTGTAAGTGGTCCTGAAAGGGGTTATCCCGCTGCGCTGGGATCCCTCTCAGGTGGAGGCGCTGCACCGAGGAGAATGAGAGCTCACCCCAGGTTCCCAGCTGCGGAGGCTCAGGCTTTCTGTGAGCCACAAGTAATGGCAGCACACGTAGTTCCCTTAGACACGGAGAGAAAGGGGGTTACATATGTAATAGGTGGGGGTGGGGGTGTATTTTTATTATGTTTTGGGGTGTGGGGGTGGGTGTATTTTTATTATGTTTTGGGGGGTGGGATTATATGTATTTAGGGGGGAAGGGTTTTTGGTATGTATTCTCTGGGGAGGATTGAGTGGGAGTTGGGTAATTGACAGAATTGGGAGTGAGTGAGAGGAGAGGGGAGTGAGTGAGTGAGGAAAAGAGGGAGTAAGAGTGAGACGCAGGGGAGAGAAATACATGTGAAGCAGGAGGGGAGAACAAATGACATCACTTAAAAATAAATATTATAATGATATTTGTCTAACAGCGTCCCCATTTATGCTGTTGTAACGGGTATTCCCCCAAACAATAGAATATAGTATGTGTGTGCGGGAAACCTAATGTTACCAGGTGTGGTGCTTTACCTGTTAGGCTCACAGGGGGCCTAAGCCTCCGTCACGGGGAGCCTGGGGCACGTATAATAATAGGAGTAACCTCGCACTCGGTACAGCGCCTCCACCTGCGATGGCTCCCACCAGAGGGGGAGTGGTTCTCGCAGGACAATATATATATCACACACACAGCATGTAAAACAACCAATAACTTTACTGCAGCAAACGTACTTATTTATATATATATATATATATATATATATATATATATATATATATATATATATCAACAGGTGTCCCTCTCTAGAGGAGACACTAACTACTGCATCTCGCAGGATGCTCCCACCTACACCGGGTGATCCCACCCCGTGTCCAGTAACCCCACACAATATGTCCTCCACCCTCAAGTGAGATAAATATGTGTGTGTGACTGCGCAGCCACTATGTCCTGTATGAATAGATGGTATAGTTGGTGCACTTGATGATTACCTGCCGAGCACTCCAGTGCCCGGGCCTGCCAAGGAGCTTCACAAAGGATCCTGATGACGAGTGAATAAAGGAACTACTGTCTGGGGCGATCCCACTCGGATGGCTGCTGAAGCGGCAGTGGAGGTCTGAGCCCAAACGTCCGCTGTGTCCCTACCTGACTCTGGATAATAAGGGGCAGGGTCCCTAACCTGGGGCATGTCCCTGAAACAACACACCGCTACTGGTGGCTCAGGGCTATCTGGGGCCTAGGGGGCTGCTGGCCTAGTGCAGGGAGTCACTGACTCCTGCACCCTACCTCCTTCCCCTAGCTGCTCCTGACGCCGACTGCCTAACGTGCTCAGAGTCCGCGAAATGTATCTAATCTCCTCTGCTGATTGGCTGCCTCTCGCGCGCTATCACTGCGCAATGTCCCTGGCTGGCCGCCGCATGCAGGGACTCACTGCGCATGCGCAAACTTGTGCAAGATGGCGGCGCCCTGCTCGGGAGCCGCCGGGGAGCACCGGAGTGCTCCCTGCTCGGCACCCACCCTCCAGAAGTGCCGGCGGGTCTGTCGAGTGACCCCGGGCAATGGAGGTAACGAGGGGGGGGGTCGCGGGACAAAGGGGACCTGGCTATATCCTCCCCCTGGTAAAAAACCCCAACGACCTCGCTTGGGAAACAACTCAACCATGTACAGAAATTATATAATATGCAGTTCAATTATGCAGGCCAATTATATAACTTAGCACATTCGCATTGACTTTATACGATGTTGCACAATTCTGTGAGAATCACAATCACAGATTGGATTTTGCTCCGAGACCACTGCTGAGCCTCATAATGGGGTGCCCCAATTTAATCATAGGTTACCCGATTTGGAGGTTACCTGACTCTTTGGCTCCTTCGGAGCTGTTCTTCTGCAACTCCCTCGGGGGAGTAATAAACACAGTCCTGAGGCTCAGCCTCTTCCCTTGAGGGGAGAAATGTCTCTGAACAGTCTCTGTTTGGCACAAAGCACGGGTTCTGTGGATCCAAAGGCTGGCCTGTTGGTGCCACTTTAGTAGGCGTTGGCCTACGGGGCCCTTTACCCGTAGCTCCTCCGGGAGATGCCCCTTCTGTGGAATAGTCCCTTTGAGAGGGTCCTTCCATAGGGTCTTCAGGAGTTTCAGAGTGGGTTTCGTTATTTACAGTCTCTTGACCCATCTCTGATAAGTCGGACTCACCGTTGAGCGGTGTGGCCAGTATTTCTGCTTCCTCATCTCCCACTTGTGGAATGGGGAGAAGATGGTTACGGTGCCATACCTTTACCCGGCCTTCAGTGTCTTTGATGCGATAGACCGGGAAGCCAGGCATCTGAGATTCTATTTCATATACACCGTCTCTCCATCGGTCGGCCAATTTGTGTTTTCCTGGGACTCCCAGATTCCGAAGCAACACAGCGTCTCCAGGACGAAGCTCCCGATATTTGACTTTATGATCGTATCGCCTTTTATTGTCAGCATTCAGCTTAGCTGTAGACTTCTCAGCCTGTTGATAGGCCTGCTGCAAGCTGTCTTTAAGTCTTTGCACGTATTTGAAATGGGTAGCATTGTGTATCCAGTCCGTCGAGACTCTAAGACAGGCCTGCACAACTCGTAAAGCAAGAAGGGCCGAACTGCTCCAAGGAAAAAAAATTTGGGCCGCACGGGTAAAATCATCATCACCATCATCTCTCCTCCAGCACCTCTCATCATCATCATCATCCTCATATCTCCCCCAGCACCCCTCATCATCATCCTCATCCTCATATATCACCCCCAGCACCCATCATCATCATCCTCATATCTCCCCCAGAACCCCTCACTATCAACCTTTGCCATACTCCCCATCTATCTCTCATACCCCCATCTCTCCCCCTCACCCACACACATAATACTCCCTCTCCACATCAAACACACAATACCCCCCTGCACACCACACACATCCCACCCCCTCTGTACCTCACATCCTTCTCCCCCCGTGCACCTCACATCATTCTCCCCCTCTGCACCTCACATCATTCTCCACCCCTGCACCTCACATCACTCTCTACCCCTGCACCTCACATCACTCCCCCCCCGCACCTCACATCACTCTCCCCCCCTGCACCTCACATTATTCTCCCCCCGCACCTCCAATCACCCCCCTGCACCTCCCACCACCCTCCCCTGCACCTCCCACCACCCTCCCCTGCACCTCCAATGACCCCCCTCTGCACCTCCAATGACCCCCACTGCACCTCCAATGACCCCCCCTGCACCTCCAATCACCCCCCCTGCACCTCTAATCACTGCACCTGCAATCACCCCCCCTGCACCTCCAATCACCCCCCCTGCACCTCCAATCACCCCCCCCTGCACCTCCAATCACCCCCCCTGCACCTCCAATCACCCCCCCTGCACCTCCAATCACACCCCCCTGCACCTCCAATCACCCCCCCTGCACCTCCAATCACTCCCCCTGCACCTCCAATCACCCCCCTTGCACCTCCAATCACTTCACCTCACCCCCCTGCACCTCATCACCTCAATGCACCTCACCTCAATGCACCTCACCTCACCTCACCCCCTGCACCGCCAATCACCCCCCTGTACCTCCAATCACCCCCCTCACTGCACCTCCAATCACCCCCCTGCACCTCACCACCTCAATGCACCTCACCTTAATGCACCTCACCTCACCCCCCTGCACCTCACCTCAATGCACCTCACCTCAATGCACCTCACCTCAATGCACCTCACCTCACCCCCTGCACCGCACCTCACATCACCCCCCTGCACATATCCACATTGGGATCAGGGGGGGGAGCGGCCGCAGAAGAGCTCAGCTGGCTGTGACTACCCCCTCCGTCCCAAGTTGCGAGCGGGGGGGCGGGGGTGGGAGCAGGAAGGGGGAGCAGGCCCTGCGCATTCGCATCGGGACCACGGGGAATCGCCGCCATTTTTTTTTTTTTAATCTCATCGCGGGCCGCAGAGAGGCCAGGCGGGCCGCATGTTGTGCAGGCCTGCTCTAAGACGTACATCCACTGGCAGTCTCGCCTCACGTCCGAACATGAGGAAGTATGGGGAGAATCCAGTTGACTCGTGTCGGGTACAATTGTACGCATGCACCAGGGCCTCCACGTGTCGACTCCATTCAGTCTTCTGAGCTCCCTTTAGAGTTCCAAGCATGTCCAGTAAGGTCCGATTAAATCGCTCTGGCAAAGCGTCTCCTTCGGGGTGATACGGGGTCGTTCGTGATTTGGCAATGTTCAGCATTTTGAGCAATTCTCGGATCAGAGTGCTCTCAAAATCCCGACCTTGGTCTGAGTGGAGGCGATTTGGAAGACCGTAATGAACGAAGTACCTCTCCCATAATATCTTCGCCACCGTGATAGCTTTCTGGTCTTTAGTGGGGAAGGCCTGGGCATACCGGGTGTAATGGTCCGTGATGACCAGCACGTTGCATATTCCTCGGCTATCAGGCTCAATGCACAGAAAGTCCATACACATAAGGTCCATGGGGCCAGAACTTTTCAGATGGCCCATAGGCGCTGCTCTGGTAGGCAGGGTCTTGCGTTGGATACACCGCGAACAACGGCGACAATGGCGTTCTACGGCCTCTCGCATCTTGGGCCAGAAAAAGCGGTCTCGGACCAACCCAAATGTCTTCTCTACACCGAGATGTCCATGCTCATCATGTAGGGACTTTAACACCATGTACTGTAAGTTCCTAGGGAGAACTAGTTGTCGTCTGTCCGGGTGGTTGTGATATTGCACCACCTGATAGAGTAAACAGTTATCGATTTCGAATTTGTCCACTTCCCGCATGAGTGAGGCAACCAAGTCGTTGGGAGCACGCTTCAGAAGGGCTGGATTCTTCTTTTCAACGGCTTGCCTAATGATACTAATGACAGGATCTCGTATTTGGTAGTCTATCAGATCTTTCCACCGTAGCACTTTGTCATGAGTTATGTTCATCCCCTTTGGATCGCAGTAGGCGGCTGGGACAGCCTGCGACTGGCATCCCAAGGAATCCGCAACCCGTAATTCTGAGAAGGCCACTTGATCGTTGATGATGGCGGCGGAGCTACACATTGCTCGCACCCCTGGTCCTGGAAGTTCTTCCCATTCCTCATCATCTTGAGTAGCACTTAGCCCTGGCCGTCGGGAGAGAGCGTCAGCCCCGACATTCAAGGGTCCTGGCTTATACTTCAGGGAGAATCGGTAATTGTTCAGAGCTGCCAGCCATCGGTGTCCTGCTGCATCCAATTTGGCCGAGGTATTGATGTACGTGAGGGAATTGTTATCCGTCCTTACCTCAAACGTAACACCGTAAATGTAATCGTGGAGCTTTTCGGTGATCGCCCACTTGAGAGCCAGGAACTCCAACTTGTGGACAGGGTATTTCAGTTCACTGGGTGTCAGACTGCGGCTGATGTAGGCTACAGGCCGACGGCCCTCGGGGTGCTTCTGGTGCAGGACTTCACCCAGTCCATTGAGACTGGCATCCACATGCAGAACGTATGGTTGTTCGGGTTCAGCATACGCAAGCACCGGCGCTTCGGTCAGGCTTTTCTTCAACTTCAGGAAGGCCTGTTCACACTCAGGCGTCCATTTATCGCCAAACAGTTGACGGGCCGATGTGGCCTTCCTTCCTGTATCTTCGGGGTATATCTTCAACAGATTGTTCAGGGGTTTAACTCGACTAGAGTACCCTTCCACGAAGCGACGGTAATACCCACAGAACCCCAGGAAGGATCGTAGTTCCGCGACATTCTCGGGACGCGGCCAGTTCACGACCGCTTTTACTTTGGCTGGGTCGGTGGCGATTCCTTGAGCAGACACGATGTGTCACACGTAGGTCACCGAGGTGTGACAAAACCGACACTTGTCGAGGGACAATTTCAATCCTTCTTTCCCAAGACGGTCTATCACTTTAAGCAGTCTCTCTTCGTGCTCTTCCAGGGTCCTTCCGAAGACAATGATGTCGTCCAGGTAGACGAGACACTCCCGAGGGTTCATGTCCCCGATAGTCTTCTCCATCAGTCTTTGGAAGGTAGCAGGGGCCCCACATATACCTTGGGGCATACGTGTAAATTGGTAGAACCCCAGGGGGCAGACGAAGGCTGTTTTCTCCTGATCCTCTGCATTCATGGGTACCTGGTAGTACCCAGATCGTAGATCGAGCACGCTGAACCATTGGCTTCTGTTCAGAGCATTCAGGATCTCTTCAATGCGAGGAAGGTTGTACTGGTCCGGTATCGTACGATTGTTCAGGGTTCGATTGTCGACACACAGTCGTACGGATCCGTTCTTTTTCCTCACCACCACTATGGGAGAGGTGTAAGGGCTCCGAGACTCCGTCAAAATCCCAGCGGTCTACATTTCTTGCAAGACGTTCCTCCCATCGTCCACATCCCTAGGGGTGATGCGACGAGAGCGTTCACGGAATGGAGTGGCATCACTCAGTCTAATGGCATGTTGAGCGCTGCGACTGCACCCCACATCCATCTCACTTGTGGAGAACATAGTCCGTCGTTTATTCAACTGGGTTGTCAGCCGCTCTTTCCACTCAGTGGGCAATGTCGACTCGCCGAAGTTGAAGTCCAGATCGACTAACCGCTCACCCGCTGCCGCCGCATTCACCTGGGGCGTTGTTTCCACAGGGCTGACCGGATATATGCAACCCAGACTCTGTCCAGCATCAAGTTCCATCGGGAATGGGGAGATGTTCTGCACATATACGTAGGTTCGTAGAGGGACTTTAGTCGTCCACTCCCTCACTTCGGGTAGTACCCTATACCGTCTCTGAACTTCTTCCTCAGGGCTACTCTCCAGAGAGAAAAGCTGATCGTTCTCATCTCGCTCGGGATAACAGCACCAGATGGCCATCCGTTGCACACCCCCTGGTAATATGGTCGTCAGTCCGCGTTGACGATTGTAGAGATCCCCGTGACGCTCCAAGGCATATACCCGGTTGCACTCCTCTCGTAGGACGGGATTTAGGAGCGAATTGGCCAGCGGCAACTCGTTGGTCTCTTTCAGGTATGCTCTGATTACAGCTTGTACTATATCAGTATTGGTTCCCAAGATGATCGGATACTTGCACTGGTCTTGGGGCTCCGGGCATACCATTGCCGCTACATGCATGGGGTGTTTCTTGCCGGTGTTCAGTTGGAGTATTTCCAGTTGAACCCTTACAATCCCATCGATGGGGTAGTCTTCATTACTTAACACCCTAACCTTCATATGTTCGGCCGACCTCAGGGGGCAGTGTCTAAGGTGCTGGTCATAGAACTTGTGGTATATAATGGTCACTTGGGATCCGATGTCCAGTAGGGCAGATGCATAGATCCCTTCCAGTACAACAGGCACGATGGCCGAGGGGCCTACTTGACTGTAAGCTTCCCTTGGTAAGGCGTCATCACTGGGGCCGGAGTCAGAAGGAGCATCTTCGGTTCCAGTAGGGGTTTCTGGGTCAGACTCTGGCATTTGTACGCGGCAGACCATTGACCGGGCTGAATTTCCTCTATCGGGAGGTTTTTCCTCTGGAGGATCCTCCCTCCGGACAATCGCTGGAGAAGTGGCCCTTCTTCCCGCAGATATAGCAAACGACTTTGCGGCGTTCAGGACGACCCTTGTACTTGGAAGATGATCTCTCTGAGGTACGGCCCTTCCCGGCAGGCGATTTGTGAGTCACCTCCTCCTCCTGGTTGGAAGATCTCTTACCCTTTGGGGTGGAGGGGACAGAGGTGTCACCCTTGATGGTTTCCTTGGTATTTTTGGAGTCATGAAAATGTATCTGCACCTCATGTCCTCTGATGTGACGCAACAATTCCATGTAGCTGGGTGGTACAGCAGCGATCGGGACGGCCCGCATCATTATAGCTATGGAGTGGCTAGGCAACGACCCCTTTAGTAGCTGTTTGAGTCTGTACCGGTCCACTTCGGCGACTGAAATTATGTTTTTGGACAGGAGGTTCCCCAGTGACAGCTGCAGTTTGCGGACGAAGGCAGACAAATCCTCTCCTTCTTTTTGGCGAAGAGCTTTGAACTGGGCCATCAGCTCATCCTCGTCGTCTTCTCGGGTATAGGACTGAGAGAGCATTTCCACCAGTTCCTGTGCTGTAATTTCTCCTTCCACTTCACGATGCTTCCGTACCAGTTGGGAGGCTGGGGCTCTGAGACACTCAACCAACCTCTGTCTTTTGCTGGCTTCAGAGCACGACCACTCCGCTATTACTTGGAGAGTATGTTCCCGCCATGTTTCGATCCCTTCTTCTCCTGAAGGCGTCAGTAGAGTCCCAGAAAAGGCTTTTAGTTTCCGGTAGCTCTGTGCTTGAGACGAGATGGTTATGGCTTCTACTAGTTGGGAGGCTGTCATATTCAAGGAAAGACCTCCACTAAGGGGCTGACTACTGGTTCCAGTTCCTACGCTAGGCATGGTTGGGGGACTGCCTGACCGTCTATCAGGAGTAGGCGAGGTGGGTGGACTCCCCGCCCAGCTGCTGACTCCTCCTACACCGCTCGGAGTGAAGGAGACCTTAGGGGGACCTACCCTGTGAGGAGTACTGGTCACCCGGTGGGTCGTGGTTGGCCCAGTACTGGTGGACGGTTCTTCGGGAGCCTGTGTGTCAGGATATAGCATGAGACAGTCCTCTGCGGAGGGCTCTGGTAGGTTTAATACATGGGGAACAGTCTCTGAACATATGTCACGTTCGGTGGCCGGGAGGTAGGTGGTCCTCCGGCCATCAGCATCAAGTTTATAGTCTACCACCCGGGCGGTGGTCAGTCCCGGACAATTCCTTACTTGCTTGCACACTGCGAATAAGTCCGTGTCATTTGATACTCCCGCCACTGCAACCACGCGTCTTGGGGACACGCGGCGCGCTGAGGCCCAGTCATGGACTTCTTGCTTTGACGGCACAGACATGATGGCGTTTAAATCGGACAATTTGATATAGAATAGGGCACCCCAGGTAGAATCTCAGCAGCGCCTCCAAATGTAACGGGTATTCCCCCACCCAATAGCATATAGCATGTGTGTGCGGGGAACCTAATGTTACCAGGTGTGGTGCTTTACCTGTTAGGCTCACAGGAGGCCTAAGCCTCCACCACGGGGAGCCTGGGGCACGTATAATAATAGGAGTAACCTCATACTCGGTGCAGCGCCTCCACCTGCGATGGCTCCCACCAGAGGGGGAGTGGTTCCCGCAAGACAATATATATATCACACACACAGCATGTAAAACAACCAATAACTTTACTGTAGCAAACGTACTTATTCATATATATATCAACAGGTGTCCCTCTCTAGAGGAGACACTAACTACTGCGTCTCGCAGGACACTCCCACCCTGTGTCCAGTAACCCCACACAATATGTCCTCCACCCTTAAGTGAGATAAATATGTGTGTGTGACTGCGCAGCCACTATGTCCTGTATGAATAGATGGTATAGTTGGTGCACTTGATGATTACCTGCCGAGCACTCCAGTGCCCGGGCCTGCCAAGGAGCTTCACAAAGGATCCTGATTACGAGTGAATACAGGAACTACCGTCCGGGGCGATCCCACCTGAATGGCTGCTGCAGCGGCAGCGGAGGTCGGAGCCCAAACCTCTGGATGGACGCGCAGCGTCCGCTGTGTCCCTAACTGACTCTGGATAATAAGGGGCCGGGTCCCTAACCTGGGGCCTGTCCCTGAAACAACACACCGCTACTGGTGGCTCAGGGCTATCTGGGGCCTAGGGGGCTGCTGGCCTAGTGCAGGGAGTCACTGACTCCTGCACCCTACCTCCTTCCCCTGGCTGCTCCTGACGCCGACTGCCTAACGTGCTCAGAGCCCGCGAAATGTATCTAATCTCCTCTGCTGATTGGCTGCCTCTCGCGCACTTTCACTGCGCATGCGCAATGTCCCTGGCTGGCCGCCGCATGCGGGGACTCACTGCGCATGCGCAAACTTGCGTAAGATGGCGGCGCCCTGCTCGGGAGCCGCCGGGGAGCACCGGAGTGCTCTCTGCTCGGCACCCACCCTCCAGAAGTGCCGGCGGGTCTGTTGAGTGACCCCCGGCAACGGAGGTAACGAGGGGGGGTGGGTCGCGGGACAAAGGGGACCTGGCTACACTGTATTATAGATTTATGTATTATAGATTTATTTCAGTTTCCTAAAATAACACAAACTCGCCCCTCCCTCTCACATTCAAATAAGTCAAAGCTAAGAACCGGGACATTGGAACCAATTTGAGAAAATTGGCGGGACACCAGAACGCTTAATGAAAAAATTATTATACACACTTTATGTGTTTGGTTTGTTTGTGCACTTATATCTACACTTTTTTTTAAATTTTAGCGCTTTTTTTTCCAGATAATTTCACTTTTTAGTTGAATAAAATGATGTCCTCTTTATTCAGCTCAGTATTGTGGCAGGATTGTATTATTCTGTATGTATTAGTCTGTGCACTCTCCTCAGGTGATTAGCACCTGCACACCTTGCTGCCCCCTCTCCCTGCATCTCCCGCCTCTTTCCCCATTTCCTCTCTCTCTCCTCCCCCGTGAGGCTGCGGCGCGCCGGGCACGGGATGACGTCACGGAAGCCTATCACGCCGCTGACGACCGGTGCGTCTCCCTGCGCTCGCGGCTCTGCTGCTGCTTCTTGTGTTTAACCTCTTGCTGCCCGGACGTCGCCGCCCGATGGATCCCAGCAGAGGCGCGCGGACAGAATCCGGAGTGCAGAATCCGGCGGAGTGAGGAGGAGACTGCGGGCAGGTGAGAGCAGCACACAGCAGGAGTGCGGGGTATCACTGCAAGGTACAGGAGGGGGGCGCATCCCCTGCAATGTACAGGAGTGCTGGGTATCTCTGCAAGGTACAGGAGGGGGGCGCACTGACACAGGAGGAGAGGAAACCGGTCCGTGTGTCACGGCGATATCCGACCTAATACTTGAGCTAAAATGATATGAAATACTATATTGTTACATTGTAGGTGGGGTTGAAAATAATGCTTATGTCAATTGTGATCTCTCTCTCTCTCTCTCTCTATCTATCTATCTATCTATCTATCTATCTATATATATATATAATAGATATTTCTAAAGTCTGTAAATTATCTGTGTCTGTTTATAAATACTGTGTATTTACTTATGCATACATATAAATATATTTGTGTGTGTGTGTGTGTGTATATATATATATATATATATATATCTACTCATCTTCAATAATTCGTGTGAATGCATGTTCTAAATAAAACGATTACAGTGCTGATGTAACAATTAGCCCATTGCCATTAATCACCGATCTCCTTTGCAACCCATCTTCAAATTATCTTTAAATTTCCTCTTATTTCATCCATGGCGGCGAGTGCCGCCCCTGTCTCCTGAACACCCCCACCCCCTCTTGTAGGAATCTTTTGTAACCCAATGTGTTGCAAGCCATTCCGGCAGTTTCCTGGTTAACCTAATATCTCTCGTTGTTGACACACTCCCTATGCATGTAAAAATATCAATACATTGTTTTCAGTGCATAAGGCCGATCTTCTTCCCCCCCACCCTCACATATACATTGTGAGCTAGATTAATTTGCTGGAAACAAATTGAGACCTCTATCTACCTTTTTTATTCTCCCCCCCCCCCCCCCCCCCCCCTGTTTCACCTCTGCGGCAGACCATCCTCCTACATGCATCTAATGCATTCCCTCTGGTACCCATGATACTGATGCTTGAAGAAACACAAGGATGGAGGTACGGGAGGAAGGTGACTTGTATCAGGGAAGAGACCGAATGCAGGGTCAGATGAGGTGAAAGAGAATGCAGGCTGTGCAGTGCAACAACACATATAACAGATACATGCGATGTTACTGTAGGAATGATCACATATAGTATTAGGTTATATTTTTTTCCCCTTCACTTCGGTAAATATTCTGTACACCTTCCTCATATTATTATCCTTTCTGGTTCGGAATTGCTTTTTCTAACGACTTCAATGCCTGATGCTCTTTACCTGCATCACATTGCCTTACCCCTTTATTTTACATTTGTATATAGTAGTTTTCGTATACAAAAAATGATGAGGTTGCTGAAAAATTGTAATCGTGTGGCCAAACAAGATATATACGATGGGGGGTGGAGGGGAGGGAGAGCGGTACATATACAGCCAGCTGTGTAGCATTGCTAGAATTGCTGGGACCCGAAATAGCATTGTGGCCTACCACGCTGAAATTGGCAATGGGGAATGCCGTATAGAAATAATCATAATATAAGATTACCTCATCTAGAACACAGAAGCATAGTAAATCAAATTTTATAGCTGTGTTTTTTTTATTATTGATGGCGTTCCTAATGTGAAATAATGGTGAAACATGTAAAAAGTAAGACCTCTCGTTTCGTTGCTCTAACTAATTTCCATGTATTACCCGTCTGGGCCCGTGTCTTAGCTGCGTCCAAGCTAGCGCTGAGCACGTGGTGCTTGCCGAGTTTAGTTCCTGCAATTTAAAGTGTCCCGTCCCCGCTCACGCGGTGCATGCACGCTCTAACAAGCTTGGTGCTTGGGGAGACAAAAAAAGAGTGTTTGAAGCACGCTCAACATGCCCCAATGCCTTCACGCGTGCACTTGCAAAATAGACAGGACACCCAGCGCTCATGCTTGGAGAGCTGCAGTGTGTCACCGCTCTCAAGCATGAGCGCGATCAGCCCAGTGGGGCCGCAGCCTTAGCTAGGACAGAACCTGTGTTAAAACTAGGGATATATGTTACTACCTACATTTGAATTATATGTAGTACCAGCAATTTAAAAAGACAATAGAATACGGGTAATAATGTGATAAGTGCAACGAACATAAAATGAAACAATAGGAAATGTAATCAGGGATGGAAAAATCCTGGGCGACCCCTTTAACTTTTCTGTACTGCTGTGTTGACTGACCTGTCACCGCTGTGACGGTTGTGCGCGTTCAATCTTGCTTTCCTATCGCGGTCGCAAAGCATGACTAGACGCACTGATGCTAGCTGCGACGGTGACTTGCAGGCTATGTCCCTGCAGTTAACTTTTTTTAGAAGTTTATTTATATTTAATTTTATTTATAAAATTGTTTTACCAGGAAGTAATACATTGTGAGTTATCGCTCCATTTTGAAGTATGTCCTGGGCACAGAGTTATGATGACAATACATGGTTACATTAAATGAACAGAGGTTGTATAGTAAAGAGCCAAACGAAGAAGCGGTGCACTGAGGTAAGTATGAAACCAAACGTAGCTCTAACAAAAAACGACTATTTATTGAAAAAAAGGACAAACATAGTATTTAAAGACATTTCATGGACAGAGATATGTTATGGGTGTATGTAACTGTTACAGACCAGATTAAAATGTTGGTCAGCTGAAGTCTTGACAGAACTTTGCCCGATGGCGGCTTTGAGAGTCTCTGGTGGGTTGGTACAGATGTGAGGTGCACAGTAAGAGGAGCGATCGGATTCTTTCTTGAGCCCTTGCTCTTTTTGCGTTAGATCTCAGGTGATAGGTGCTGTATGTGGTAGGGCTGAGGCACTTGTTCAGATAGACGGTTAGCTTGTCAATAAAGTGTTTGAAGGTAAAACAGGAGAAATTAACTTTGTGCCTGGATTTAAGTGACAGCCAATCTAGTTCTTGGAGCATTTTGCAGAGTTGTGTTGTAGTTACATTGTAGGCCAAAGTGGCATATTGAGTTTGAGGGTGTCTAGTTTGCTAAGGTAAGTTTGGGGTGCTGTACCATAAACTAAGTCCTCATAGTCTATAATTGGCATTAGCATCTGCTGTGCGATGCGCTTTCTGAACAACGGGCTTAGGGAGGATTTGTTCCTATAAAGTACATATAGTTTGGCATAGGTTTTGGATGTCAGAGTATTAATCTACAACCCAAATGTTAAATGGGAGTCAAACCATATCCCGGATATTTAAAACTAGTGACTGGGACTAGTTAGAAAGGTGAAATAGAGTAGAGGCCCAAAAACAGTATTGCTGACCACACAGGTGATAATCAAGGGCTTGGAGTTAGAGCCCGAGAAAAACGGACACACACTGGGTTCTATCCGATAGGTAGGAGTGAAAGCAGTTTTTAAAGTGGGTTTCCCTATACCCAAGCACTGAAGCTATCAACAGTATCAAAAGCCTTTGCAAAATCTGGGGAAATTGTACTAGTAAGTTGTTCCATTCCACACTAAATCTCATTGCAAACTTCTTTTAGCAGGGCAGTTACCATGGAGTGTTTTGGGGCGATAGCCAGCTTTTAGTTGGCTAAGGAAATTTGTCATGGTATCGTAATGGCTTACCTGGGAGTGAACACATTTTTCCTTGACTTTGGATAGTATTGGGAGAAGAGAAATTGGTCTGTAGTTGGAGACAGTGGTTTTGTCCCCACTTTTGAAGATTGGGACAACTCTGGCATTTTTCCAGGTCTTTTGGATATGGCCTGTAGACAAAATAGAGTTGATGAGTGAGGCAAGTGGCTTGGCCATGGCTGTGGCACAGAGTCATAGGAACTTTGATTGCAGTAGGTTAGATGCACATTGTCGGTTTTGTTTTAATGTGAGGAGCGCCTGTGTAATCTACTTTTCAGATATTGGGACACATTGAAAATTGTATGCACTGTTGAAAGGTGGTCGGGCTATAAGGGTTCTCCGAGGTTCAGCTTCATGAATGTAGTTTGGGTTGCGCTTTGCTAGAAGGGAAATAGCACAACCCACAAAGTATTAATTCAATGCGTTTGCTGTCAGTAGGATTTGTCAGAGTAGTATCATCCTTTCTGATATTGGATGGTTTTGATGGCTGGAATATAATAATAATAGCATGTTCTTGTATAGCGCTGCTAGTTGTACGCAGTGCTTTACAGAGACATTTTGCAGGCTGAGGTCCCTGCCCCGTGGAGCTTACAATCTATTTTTTGGCGCCTGAGGCACAGGGAGATAAAGTGACTTGCCAGTCAGTGTCTTTACTCACTGAGCCACTCCTTCTCCCTATCTTCTCTCAATATATTGTTGATGACCTTCCAGAAGTTTGCTGGGTTTTATGTATTTTGGTAAAGATTATCAGAGTAATATTGGGCTTTTTGCTAGTCTTGTTTACCTTATGCATGTATTCCACAGGCATCTGTTATTGGGATCCTTGGTAGTGACAGTAACTTTGTATATTTTCCACAAGGCATCCCTAAAATGGTAAAAGCGCAATAAGGTCAGTTGTAACCCATGGAAGGTGGGCCCCCCGTACTCTTATTCTGTGTGGTGGGGTATGGGTAAAACAGAGGTTTTTTTAAGAACTCTTTTTGGAAATAATAAAGCGCAGAATCGGGGATCAGGCTGATTGTGTACCAAGGGCAGTTGATAAGATCAGTAAGAAAGTTTTGTGGGTTAAAGTTTTTAAATGTTCTAATCAGTAGGACGTTAGGGCTTAATTTGGTTGGTTTGAGTTTCCTTACATAATACACTAATGCATTGTCACTGAAAATGTCGATAGGATGCCAGAGGATTGGATTCTGTTGGAACAAGGGGATATAATCCAATGTTGTAGAGAATGGTTGCCAGATTGTAGGTTTAGGAAGGAGGGGGGGGGGTGTGGGAAGCCAGGCGAAGCGCTCTTGGTGGATAGTTTGGCTGGGGAGTGGGAGGAGTTTGAGTCTGTGTCAGTGTGTGTGACACAGAGCTACTGAGTGAAGAGGGGGAATTAAGACCTATCATGGCCACCCCACTCTCTGTCTCTTCCCCCCCCCCCCTGTCTCTATCAAACTCTGGCTCCTACATTTTTTTTTTTTTAAGAATTTGCCCAGGCTGAATTTAACTCCTGCTCTAAAGCGTTTACAATTGAAGGGGGTTATTCCTCAAGATCTGTTGTAGGCTTACAGGTGTTTGTCATGTTAATGCTGCAATCCTGGGTATAATTATTTTTTCTTTTCATCATCTTATCTGAACTAGGGGGTCCCCTGAAGCTTATCTATGGTTTCCTGACATCAGGGTTCCTCCTAGTTCAGGAGCAGCGAGCCTGGAGTAAACTTGGTAAAACAATATTGCTGCTGGGGTCAGGGTTCGTTCTGGTAGCTAATAGAAAAGCTGAACTGTCATCAAGAGAGAACTTTGCAGCTCTCTATTGGTATCAATGTTGGTAGTAAGCTGTCAAATTTGTAGCTTTTTGGGGTCCCAGGTGTCAGGGGACCACCAATCAGCTTCTTGGGACAATCGGTTCAGGAAAAATATACAAAACTATAATAAAGTGAGCAATGGCGATTGGATATAGCCAAGAGGCAACTTGGGACTGGTTTGCAGGTGTGAAGTTAGGAGTGGATTGATGTATCAGAGTATTATTTGCCTTGAGGGGATCCCAAATACTAACAGAGTTGATGAGGTCAAATGAAAGTGTGAGCGAGCAGTAAAGGAGAGGTCACTGAAGTCAGAGCCATGTGGCACACCAACAGATAGACAGGGGATGAAGATATGTTAGCTAA
Organism: Ascaphus truei; assembly: GCF_040206685.1. NCBI lineage: Eukaryota > Metazoa > Chordata > Amphibia > Anura > Ascaphidae > Ascaphus > Ascaphus truei. Next base: position 270,944,799 of record NC_134483.1, read on the forward strand.
ACAGACGGCCAAGCACCAGTGGGAGCACCATGAGGAGAACCAGGGTAGATTTATGTTACATAGACCAAGATCGTGTGGAATCCGAAGGAGCAGAGCGTGTAGCGGTATCATCACTTAAGTCTAGGCGCAAAGTTCACCTTTCCTGTCTTGCCTTCAAATACTTTCTGGGCAAGCTACCCATCTATCTGAGCAAGCTCCTCACCCCTACCACATGCAGCACCTATCATCTGAGATCTGACTCCAAAAGACTGTTCATGGTCCCAAGTCTCAGCAAAGTATCCGGCCGCTCCTCCTTCTCTTACCGTGCACCCCAAAACTGGAACAACCTACCAGAGACTCTCACATCCCACCACCAGTTTAATTTCTTTCAAATCTAAGGCTGTCTCATCTTTTAATCTTGTCTGTAATTGTTACATACGCCTATATTATATATTTTCTTTAAATGTGCATGCAATGTCTTGTATATAATGTATATAATTTATACCCTGTTCACTTATGTAACTATTTGCAACCATGTATGAATTTGTCTTAACTCTATGCACAGGACATACTTGAAAATGAGAGGTAACTCTCAATATATTACTTCCTGGTAAAATATTTTATAAATAAATAAATGCAGCTTGCTGCAGAGGGATCAAGTAGTATACTTGAAATGTCCTTTTGGATTTTGCTACATTGCAATCATTGGCTACTTCAGTTGCGAGATGTATGATTATAGATTGCAGAGGGTTTAGGAGCGCATGGGAATCAAGAAAGTTTATCATGAGGGAGAAAAAAAGATGTTCAATTATTTTGGAGGCATAGTAGTTAGCAAGACACATGGGGCATCAAGGGTGTTGTTGTTTTTGACAATTGGTACGACAACGGCATGCTTGAAGGGAGTGGGAAGATGTGAAGATATGGGTCAGGGCCGGGAATTGGGTAGACGAAAGTGTGAGAAGAAATAGGATTGAAAAGGCAAGTGGTAGAGGGAGAGGAGGAGAGCAGCTGAGAAACTTCTAACTCTGTAACAGGCGAGAAAGAGTCAAGAGTGGGAGAGAGTTTGCGTGGTGGTAGCAGCGTCGAGGAAAAAGCGTAGAAGGACACACGCTGTGGATAGCATCCTCCTTACCCAAGAATGGAAAAAGTCCAGGACATTTGGGTGCCCAAGTGCTTAACTTTTCTATGCTGATTGACCTGTCGCCGCTGAGACTGGTAATAATCCTCCTGGCTTCCGATCAAATCCCTGATCTCACACTCCATTCTCCTAATCACTTTTAAAGCTTTACACTCTACTGCCCCTCCTTAAATCTCAGCCCTAATTTCTCACTAAAGAAACGTCCCGACTCTTGCGTTCTTCTCAATGATGTCTTCTCTCTACCCCCTTTTGTATCTAAAGACCTCTCCCGCCTTAAACCTTTCTCACTGACTGCCCCCCCACCTCTGGAATGCCCTTCCCCTCAGTACCCGACTAGCACCATCTCCACCTTTAAGACCCAGCTTAAGACACACTTGCTTAAAGAAGCATATGAGTAGCACCGTGGCTAATACTATACACATGATACATAAAGCTTGGCCCCCTGCAGACGCACTTAACAGAACTCCCTCCTACTTCTCTGTACGTTCTTTCTACCTACCAATTAGATTGTAAGCTCTTCGGAGCAGGGACTCCTCTTCCTAAATGTTACTTTTATGTCTGAAGCACTTATTCCCATGACCTGTTTTTTATATTATTTGTTATTTATATGATTGTCGCGTATTACTACTGTGAAGCGATATGTACATTAATGGCACTATATAAAAAAAGACATACAATACATTCATGCCTTACTAACCGGAGCACAAAGCGTCACTGGAAGCACTGATGCTGGTTGCGGCAATGATGGACAGGTCAGTCAGCACTGCGCTGCTTAAGTACAGTGTGGGCAGGGCAGTGAGGCACCACGCTTCAGGACTGTGTCCCTGCAATTACCTTGTGGAAGAGAGCGACTTGGAGCGCTCTGGTCGCGCTGTGTGTTCTTCAAAAAAATAAATGCTGTGGCACTCCAGTCTTGATATGTTTGTAAATTCTTTATTCAAACATACATCAACATTTTGGTATCTCTAGAATACCTTCATCAGGACATACAATACTGAAAATGTGAGGGCTATAAATAGGGGGGTCAATACAGACCAGTTAAGTTCACACCCCTCCCATCATCAGCTGGATTGAATATTGCATCACCCCAGATAATCACACGCTTTAGTGTTACAATGTAACCAGTCATGTGAGAAAATAGTGACACAGTTGCAGTGTTACAGGTGAATATATTGTGACCTAATATGGCATACAGCAGGGTTAAAATACACAAGAGACCAAATAACTAAATTATCATGGAGAAAATCCGTAACCTATAAAATATATTTCCATTTAGATACGGTCTACTATTAACCATTCCATACTTTACGGTAGAAGTTTTCATTAACATTTTATTTCATATCTTCACTTAAAGTGACTATGGTACATCACTGGTACATCACTGTTAATATTCAACCCCAGGACACCTATATCCTACATCCCAGGTCACAACCAGCCCAAAATCTTCACTAAAGAAAAGATTTCTGAAGAAGAGAAAAGTGAAAGATCATCATGGAGTGAAGGTGATTCTTTACTATGATTAATAGTGGACCATATGGAGATATATTTGATAGGTTACAGATTGTCTGCATGTATGATGTATGCCAGATATTTAGTTATTTGGTCTCTTGTGCATTTTAACTGTTGTATGTCATATTGGGTCACAATATATTCACCTGTAACACTGCAACAGTTTCGCTTTTATTTTTCTCACGATTGGTTACATTGGAACACTATAAGGCCTCGGGCATGGTCAGCGCTTAGGCGTTGACCCGTGCTGAGGCGCGCAGCTGCTCGGCAGTGAGCCCCTGCAGCCGCAATGAGAGCGGCTTTAGCAGGGGCTCGCACACGCTTCCGGAAAACGTGTCTCTTCTGAAAATTTTCAATTTTCGCGATCATGGGAGCGCAGGGCTGGTCACGTGAGCGGTTTGCCCAATGAGGGCGAACCAGCTCAGTGACGTCACTGGCCCGCCCCCTGACACGCCCCCGGATGGCGCGCTAAACAAGGCCAGGGAAAGCACCCGCTTTCCCTCAGCCTCACCGCGCCTCCGTATGGGCTGAGTCACTATGGACTCAGCCTAAGGCGTGTGATTATCTGGGGTGATGTGATATTGGATCCAGCTGATGATGGCAGGGGTGTGCACTTAACTAGTCTGGATTGAAACCGCTATTTATAGCACTCCCGTATTCAGTATTGAAGTCCTGATGAAGGTGTTCTAGAGATACCAAAATGTTGATGTATGTTTGAATAAAGAATTTACAAATATTATATCAAGACTGGAGTGCCACAGCATTTATTTTGAGCAGCAGCATGTAAGGAGTGCATCTCTCTTATTTGACTTTAGGGTGTCTCTCGGTCAGTATGTATGTCACTGTGTGCGCGTGTCTGTTTGTTTGAGCATGTGTTTCTGTGTGCATCTCTCCCTTTATGTCTCGCTCTCTGTTACTGTGTGTTTCTCACTCTGTGTGTGCGTGTCATGTTCTGTCACTATGCGCGAGTGTGTGTGACACAGAGCCGCCGATGGGTGGGGAGCCGTAACGCCCCCCTCGACAATCAGCGGGCTCCTAAATATTTTGACTGGCTCATAAGTACAGTGGTGTGAAAAATAAAGTACACCCTCTTTGAATTCTATGGTTTTACATATCAGGACATAATAACAATCATCTGTTCCTTAGCAGGTCTTAAAATTAGGTAAATACAACCTCAGATGAACAACACGTGACATATTACACTGTCATGATGTATTTAATAAAAATAAAGCCAAAATGGAGAAGCCATGTGTGAAAAACTAAGTATACCTTAGGTTCAATAGCTTGTAGAACTACCTTTAGCAGCAATAACTTGAAGTCATCGTTTCCTGTATGACTTTATCAGTCTCTCCCATCGTTGTGAAGGAATTTTGGCCCACTCTTCTTTACAACGTTGCTTCATTTCATTGAGGTTTGTGGGCATTTGTTTATGCACAGCTCTCTTAAGGTCCAGCCACAGCATTTTAATCGGGTTGAGGTCTGGACATTGACTGGGCCATTGCAACACCTTGATTATTTTCTTTTTCAGCCATCCTGTTGTAGATTTGCTGGTGTGCTTTGGATCATTGTCCTGTTGCATGACCCAATTATGGCCAAGCTTTAGCTGTCGGACAGATGGCCTCACATTTGACTCTAGAATACTTTGGTATACAGAGGAGTTCATGATCGACTCAATAACGGAATGGTTTCCAGGTCCTGTGGCTGCAAAAACAAGCCCAAATCATTACCCCTCCACCACCGTGCTTGACAGTTGGTATGAGGTGTTTGTGCTGATATGCTGTGTTTGGTTTTCGCCAAACGTGGCTCTGTGCATTATGGCCAAACATCTCCACTTTGGTCTCGTCTGTCCAAAGGACATTGTTCCAGAAGTCTTGTGGTTTGTTCAGATGCAACTTTGCAAACCTAAGCCGTGCTGCCATGTTCTTTTTAGAGAGAAGAGGCTTACTCCTGGCAACCCTTCCAAAAAAACCATACTTGTTCAGTCTTTTTCTAATTGTACTGTCATGAACTTTAACATTTAACATGCTAACTGTGGCCTGTAAATTCTGAGATGTAACACTTGGGTATTTTGCAATTTCACTGAGCATTGCACGGTCTGACCTTATGGTGAATTTGCTGGGATGTCCACTCCTGGGAAGATTGGCAACTGTCTTGAATGTTTTCCACTTTTGAATATTTTTTCTCACTGTAGAATGATGGACTTTAAATTGTTTGGAAATGGCTTAATAACCCTTCCCAGATTGATGGGCAGCAACAATTGCTTCTCAGATCATTGCTGATGTCTTTCCTCCTTGGCATTGTGTTCACACACCTGAATGCTCCAGACCAGCAAACTGCTAAAACGTTGGCTTTTATAGAGGTGGTCACGCTTGCTGCTGATCAATTAATCAAGGGCATTTGATTAGCAGCACCTGTCTGTTACTTAGCATCTTAATTCCTATGGAAGCAGTAAGGGTGTACAGTACTTAGTTTTTCAAACATGGCTTCTCCATGTTGGCTTTATTTTTGTTAAATAAATCATGACACGGTGTAATATGTCATGTGTTGTTGTTCATCTGAGGTTGTATTTACCTAATTTTAAGACCTGCTAAGGAACAGATGATTGTTATTATGTCCTGATATGTAAAACCATGGAATTCAAAGAGGGTGTACTTTCTTTTTCACACAACTGTATTTTACAGTTTTGTTCACCCCTGCCTTTTAAAGTGTTCAGTTGAGGTGAAGTGAAGCAAGGATGGGATGTAGGAGGACGAATGAGGAAGTTAATACAGAGAATGGACACATTTGATTTGTGAGTGTTCATTAGTAGGTAGAAGTGTGTTGTTTTGGCTTTAGAGATGGTTCTAGTTAGAACAGGAGACGCTATGTCTATAGTGTAACACATCAGCATGAGTGCGAAATTTCCTCCAGATGTGTTCAGAGGAGCTCGTGCAAGTGCGGAGGAAGCACCGTGCAGGGTGTGTAAGCGGGTCCCTGGTAGTGAGATCGGTCGAGCCGCCGTCTCGGATGGTGGGTGTGGACGTCCTGGTTAAACACCTAAAGTCTATTTTTCTTGGATGTCTTGTGAGTGCAATCTTATCTTCATTTGCGTGTCAATTTAGTAAACTATTTTACCCTTTATTTTCTCTCATGTTTTTGGTCTCTGAGGAGATAAGACTAGAAGATTTTCCTGGACGTTTAAGAAGTCTAAACATATGAAAAGGCTTGATTATCAAATGAAACATGCTAGTTTATAAACTAAACGTTACCACACAGTTTACTTGTTTTAATAGTGTTACACTATGTTGTCATCTGTTTATTTGTGTATATATACCTTGGTGAGATTGTGCCTGGAAACTATCAAGACATAACACATTTGAACTGGGGAGGAGACCGTCATCTGAGAGCAGCAGCGATCCTAGAAGCCATATCAGTTTTACTTTCACATTAGCACTTATTCTTAAATTGATAGGCACAGTGGGGTTTTGTTTGCGCTTTTCATCTTTTACACTTGCATATACAACAATTAATTCTTTAAACGATGGATCTGTAAGTGCACAAACTGAGAATCAGCAAAGCTTCAATCACAGATACAAAATCGGATTGCAAAAAAATTAAAATGGTCAAATGTGCGGTTGACGTTGCAATGTAGGGTCTCCGCATGAACTGTTCTGTTTTGACTGTTGAGTACAAAGACTGGCTTAGTGTTGGCAATGACCGAAGCCAATAAGAGTATTTAGTTTGTACATATCCTGGGCATAGGGAAGTGATAGGACGATCTCTGAGCGTGATTACTTTTAGGAAATGTTTTCTGGTCCATCAATAACTATAGAGTATGGAGAGAAACCTCCCCCGTAATAAAACAGAATTTGGCAGTGGTTGTTTTTTCTGTAAAGACAGACTGCGGGTTTTTGTTGTATTTTTAAAAAAAATGTATTTTATTTATTTATTTGTTTTTTTGACATTCAAAGTGTAACAGAAATGTACACTGTAGGATATATTTAAAAATTATATATAAAAGGAAATTATTTAAATAGTTCTAATCTCTTCATATGAGTCAGGAGTTGGCGGTCTTTGATTCATGATATGTTTGTGTAACGGTGCTCACCACAAACAGGACTTCAGACCGCGAGGCTGAGGTGGGGATATAGATAACTGCTTACCTAGATAACTGCGAGACCCAGTCCGGATGGCAGAGTCAGGGTCGTGTAGCCGTGTCAGGGTAGGAGAGTGTGGGTAGGTCGATGTACTTGCCATAGTCAGGGGTTGGAGAAAGAAGAGTGGTCGAGATCCATCTTCAAGGGGAGAGAGGGAGTTCAGTAGCGAACCGAGGTCCAGGGGTACGAGAAGAGGAGAAGTCCAGGCACGAGCTGGGGTCACAACGAAGAGAGCAAGACAGGCAACGGCACAGCAAGAAGCAGCTTGTAGCAAGCATGGTACATAAACAGTAGATTATGCTAAGCAATGGAGCAGAGAGCTGACTGGGTATTTAAAGGTCTTCCACAAGGACCAGGAGAGCGTCGTAAGTACCATAAATAATAAAGAAACATCACATTGTGTAGTAATGTTAAAAAAAATATATAAGCAATAAATGGGCTCGCAAATGGCTACTCAATAGAGTAGAGATATCAGGCAGTCATCCAACTTAAGGGGTGGATGTTCCCATAGAGGTGCAGCAATATTCAGCAGTCGGTCTCAAAAGAAAAAGAACAAACCAAAGTGTAGAATGAAAAATCTATTAATACACGGTGAAATACAATTGAAGGCTTACACTTAAGAAGATTTTCAAGCGCAGTATAACATGTAGCAGGTGCACAGCGGGTCGCGATCTCCCCTGTGTACCACACTGCCCTCCGAAATGCTTCCGCATCCACGCCGGGGGGTCACACGTCTCTTCTGATGTGGCAGTGTGATGGTTCAGGGGATTCCTTCCTCTCCATGTGTCCCTGACGTCCCACGTTTGCCTACCCTCTCTGATTCCTCCCCTGCTAGCCTCCCTTCCTCTACCCGCAGCTGTCCCTCTCCGGCACCCTCTGACGCTATCCCGGCGCCAGCGCGCGCTCCCCGCAAGGCTCGCGCACCCGCTCGGTCTCCGGCGCCATGCTGCGGCATTCCCTGCTCGCGGTCCCCCTCGGTTTCTACTCCTGTCCCCTTACCTCCGGTGGCTCTCCCCTCCGTTCCTCCCTCATCCTCAGTGGGTGTCCCCGCGGCGCTCCGCGAGCCTCGTGACGCAGCCTGTGCGTGCGCACTCTAAACTTAGAGGACGCGCGCACACGCGCCTCTTCTAGGGCTTCTCAGCCTTCTGGTTACTCCTCTCATGCCCTGCAGGCTATCTCCCTCATTGGCTCACCTGTCTCCCCCTCTTCTCCTCCTCACCTATCCCTGCTGTCTCCCACTTCACCCTCTGCTCCTCCCCTCTCTCCTATTGGTGTTCCCTCCTTTATAACCCCTGTCTGTCCTTTCTCTCATTGCTCTGCATAGCTCTTGTTACCTCTGTGTGTGCAGTCCTATGCTTGGCTCTCCTCTGTGTTCCAGCCTGTTCCTGCTCCTGCTTATCTCTGGATTTCCCTGGTTTGAACTCTGCTTGTCCTGGACTACTCTGCTCTCTGTTGCCCTTGAACCCTGCCTACGAACTCTACCTTGCTGACCTCTGTGCCCCCTGGACTTTGGCTTACGAACTTGACGACTCTGACTTCTGTATCCCTGGACTCTGGCGCACGGACACCACTACTCTTACTCTGAGCTCCAAAGGCGTTGCAAGTATATCTAACCATCTCTCAATAGGCCCGGCAACGCCATACCACACTCTGGGCACGCCCTCACTGCTGTGGGTGTGTGGTAATACCCTTCCCACCTCAGTACTGGGGACTGGCCAGGTCTGCGGGCATACAAGCGTGACATTATGCAGAGCCCAACAAATGCTGACCCCCCTGAGGTGGGTACAGGTGTTTCGCTTGAGGCCTTACAATTCGTGAGCAATCAGCTGTCCACAGTCTCCCAGCAATTGGCTAAACTCTCCCTTCAGGAGACACCAATGGCTCCAGCACCCTCGGTTGCTATGACTTATGCTAACTCTGGACCCCGCATTCCACCGCCTAATCGTTACGATGGGGACCCCCTCGCTTGCCGCGGTTTCCTAAACCAATGCGAGGTGCAATTCGAGATGTCCCCTCTGTTTCCCACCGGTCGTTCTAAGGTGGCTTACATCTACGCCTTGCTTACCGGTGACGCCCTTGCTTGGGCTTCTCCCCTCTGGGAACTTAAGAGCGAACTAACCCAAGATTATCCTAAATTCAGGCGAGAATTTCAGCAAGTTTTTGATACTCCTGCACGGCGCGAGACAGCCGCATTCTCTCTCTTCCATATTTCACAGGCCCGAAGATCTGCTGCCAAGTAAGCAATCGAGCTCTCTACCTTCACCGCAGAGACTCAATGGAATGATGAGGCACTCGCCGCCGCATACTGGCACGGTCTTTCTGACACCTTGAAGGATGATCTTGCTACTCATGCCCGGCCTTCTTCCCTGGAGGAGTTGATTACTCTTAGTGTACATATGGACCAGCGTACCCAGGAACGACGGCACGAGAGACACTGTTCTCGTTCTCTTCCTTCCCCTGTTGTCTCTCCCAGGTCACTTACTTCACCTCCCCTGGCACTGGATGCTCCGGAGCCGATGCAAATCGGTAGCCAACAACTTTGGGCCGCGGAGAGAATGCGACGTCGTCAGAAGGGACTCTGTTTCTACTGTGGTTCTTCGGAACATCGTCTCCAGAACTGTCCTCTGAAGCCGGGAAACGGGAACACCCAGTAAAGGTAGAGGGGCTTCTACTGGGTACTGTCTCTTCTTGCCCCTCTCTCCCTGAAGATCTCCCAAAGAAGTTTATGCTTCCTGCCACTCTGGAGGGTCCTGACCTTTTCCTGCAGGTAAAAGCTTTCATTGGGGATCTGGTGGTAACTTCCTGTACCAAACCTTCGCCTCCGAGAACCAAATTCCTATGGTTAGGAGAAAAGCACCTATTGGTCTTGAGGCCATCGACGGTCACCCGCTCCAGCCAGCATTTATCATCTGGGAGTCCATTCCTCTCACTCTTACCTTGGCAGACGGTCATAAAGAGGTAATAGTTTTCGATACCTTCCATTCTCCTACTGTTCAACTTATTTAAGGATTGCCTTGGCTTCAACTCCACAATCCGCGCATTGATTGGACCGCCACCCTGCCTATCCAGTGGCCTTCTTCCGCTGAGTCTGCTCCCACGGCTCCTCCTGTTGCGGTGCTTGCCGGCCTGGATTCCGTTCCTTCCAATCTATCAATTCTACCCACCGTGTGTCATGAGTACTTTGATGTGTTCAACAAGGTACAAGCTGAGGTTCTACCTCACCATCGTCCGTACGATTGTCCTATCAATTTGATTCCTGGGACCATCCGTCCGAAGTCGAAATCGTATCCTTTGTCCGTTCCTGAAACTGAGGCCATGACGTCCTACATTCAAGAAAATTTGGAGAAGGGATTCATCCGCAATTCTACTTCCCCTGCTGGGGCAGGCTTCTTCTTCGTGAAGAAGGATGGATCACTTAGGCCATGTATTGACTTTCGCGGACACAATAAGATCACGGTAAAGAATCGGTATCCCCTTCCCTTAATCTCTGAACTGTTCGATCGTCTCCAGGGGGCCTCTATCTTCTCAAAGCTCGACTTAAGAGGGGCCTATAATCTCATTCGCATAAGGGAGGGGGACGAATGGAAAACCGCGTTTAATATGCGATCTGGACATTATGAGTATCTAGTTATGCCCTTTGGCTTATGCAATGCTCTTGCCGTCTTTCAAGAGTTCATGAACGACATCTTCCGGGATGTGTTGGGGACATTTGTCATAGTATATCTGGATGACATTCTCATTTTTTCTAAAAACCTGGATGAACACATCCACCATACCAAACTGGTACTGTCTAGGCTCCGTTCTAACCGCCTATACGACAAGATGGAGAAATGTTTGTTCCACCAGACTTCTACTGCCTTCCTAGGCTCAATTATCTCTAACCAAGGTTTCTCTATGGATCCAGAAAAATCAAAATCTGTTCTCGACTGGCTGCTGCCTAATTCGCTCAAGGCTGTGCAGCGTTTCCTCGGCTTTGCCAATTATTACAGGAAATTCATCAAAAATGTTTCTTCTATTGCTCTTCCCATCACCGCCTTGACCATGAAAGGCGCCGATCCCACGTCCTGGTCCCCTGAAGCTATTGTTGCATTCGAGGTTCTTAAGAAAAAGCCTTTGTGTCCGCACCCATCCTACGCCACCCGGATACCTCTCTTCCCATCACTTTGGAAGTCGACGCTTCGGACGTAGGAGCTGGTGCAGTTCTCTCTGAGGTCTTCTCCCCAAGAAAGACTCCATCCCTGTGGGTTTTTTTCACTGAAATTTTCGTCTGCCGAAAGAAATTATGATGTTGGTAATCGTGAACTTTTGGCCATTAAACTGGCTCTTCAAGAATGGAGGCATCTTTTAGAAGGCACCAAGGAACCTGTCGCCATCCTCACCGACCACAAAAATTTGCTTTATATCGAGGGGGCCCGACAGTTGGGATCTCGCCAAGCTCGGTGGTCTCTCTTCTCCCGCTTTAACTATACCATTTCGTACATTCCTGGTACCAAAAATGTCAAAGCGGACACTCTCTCCCGCCAGTTCGCCACGGAAAACGAATCTAATGAAGCCACGGAACCCATTCTTCCTGCCAAATGCATAATCTCTGCTAATAATTTTGATGTGTTGGATGAAATCAACAAAGCCCAGGCTCACATTCCCAGCAGGTTCAGGGTACCAGAAGGGCGCTTATACGCAGCTCCACGGCTTCGCCACAAGATTCTACTTTGGGGACATTCCTCTAGATCTGCCGGTCATCCAGGCTTCAAGAGGACAGCGGACCTTATTAAACGGACATTTTGATGGCCGAAGATGAACAAAGATATTTTTGATTTTACTAGTGCTTGTCCAGTATGTGCCCAGAGTAAGACGCCTCATCACAAACCTTCTGGCCTCCTCATGCCTCTCCCCATTCCGGAGCAACCCTGGAAACACATCTCGATGGATTTCATTGTCGAACTTCCCAATTCCAAAGGAATGAATACCATTCTTGTTGTAGTAGACAGATTTTCTTAACATTCACACTTTATTCCCCTCAAGGGTCTTCCTAATTCTGCTACTCTGGACGATATTTTTTCCAAGGAAATTTTCATATTACATGGCGTCCCCATTTCTATTGTTTCTGACAGAGGGTCTCAATTCATCTCTAAGTTCTGGCGGGCGTTTTCCCAGAGACTCGGAATTACCCTCCTTTTTTATTCAGGATACCATCCGCAGACCAATGGTCAGACCGAAAGGATGAATCAAACCCTAGAGCAATATCTCAGATGTTTCGTATCGGAGTCACAAGACAACTGGGTGGACCTGTTACCATGGGCCGAATTTGCGATCAGCTCTCTTAAGAATGAGTCTACTCGAGTCTCCTTTTTTCATTACTTTCAGCTTTCACCCTTGCAGTCTTCCCCTCTCCTCCCCCCCCTTCTGGCGTTCCTGCAACTGACTCCCATGTAACGACCCTGCAGAATTCTTGGAAAAGGATCCTCAAGTCCCTACAATCTGCTGTCTCTAGACAAAAGACCAAGGCAGATCGCCGTCGCCAACCTGGTCCCTCATTCAAACCAGGTGACAGAGTGTGGTTGTCCTCGAAGAACATCAGGCTTAAAACTCCATCTCCCAAACTGTCACCAAGATTTCTGGGCCCATTCAAAATCCTAGAAAGAATCAACCCAGTTACCTACCGCCTTGCTCTAACCCTCTCCATGAGGACCCCTTCCGTCTTTCATGTGTCCCTACTTAAGCCTTTTGTCCAAAGCTCGCACTTCCCCGGACCCTTCCCGTAAACCCAACCCAGTGTCCACCCTAGGACAACAAGAGTACGAGGTCCAGTCTCTCATTGACTCGCGCTGATCAAAGAACAAGCTCCAGTTCCTCGTCCACTGGAAGGGCTATGGTCCAGAGGAGCGTTCATGGGTTCTGGCACGTCACATTCATGCTCCTAAACTTCTCCAGCAATTTCATCTAAAATTTCCCCAGAAACAGTGGCTGGATCGCTCGGAGATCGATCCTCAAGGGGGGGATACTGTGACGGTTCAGGGGATTCCTTCCCCTCCATGTGTCCCTGACGTCCCACGTTTGCCTACCCTCTCTGATTCCTCCCCTGCTAGCCTAACTTCCTCTACCCGCAGCTGTCCCTCTCCGGCAGCCTCTGACGCTATCCCAGCGCGCGCTCTCCGCAAGGCTCGCGCACCCGCTCGGTCTCCGGCGCCATGCTGCGGCGTTCCCTGCTCGCAGTCCCCCTCGGTCTCTACTCCTGTCCCATTACCTCCGGCGGCTCTCCCCTTCTTTCCTCCCTCATCCTCAGTGGGTAGGCAAATGTGGGACGTCAGGGACACATGGAGGGGAAGGAATCCCCTGAACCGTCACACTGCCACATCTGAAGTGACGTGTGACCCCCGCCCGGCGTGGATGCAGAAGCATTTCGGAGAGCAGTGCGGGAGATCGTGACCCGCTGTGCACCTGCTACATGTTATACTGCGCTTGAAAATCTTCTTAAGTGTAAGCCTTGAATTGTAGTTCACCGTGTATTAATAGATTTTTCATTCTACACATTGGTTTGTTCTTTTTCTTTTGAGACCGACTGCTGAATATTGCTGCACATCTATGGGAACATCCACCCCTTAAGTTGGATGACTGCCTGATATCTCTACTCTATTGTGAGTAGCCATTTGCGAGCCCATTTATTGCTTATATATTTTTTTTAACATTACTACACTGTGATGTTTCTTTATTTTTATGGTACTTACGACGCTCCCCTGGTCCTTGTGGAAGACGTTTGTACAGAAGACTTTTGAAACAGTCTTCACTAAGGGTTGAGTGGCTTTTGTTCATCTAAATCACCTATAGTTCACCATTAAGAGCTTAGTTTGTCACATTTGTGCACCATATATATTATTTATGTACTATTTATATATTTTTTTATGTACTATTAATTTTTATGTATCATTTTGTGCACTATTGTATGCACCATTATCATTTTGGGTTTGTGAGAGCGCTATTCAGCAATCGTGTGTTATATGGGTATTTAAAGGGCAGGCAGCCAATGGGAGGAAGGCACACAACTGCAGAGTAAGGAATGTTGAGCAGCCACTGCTAAAGAGCACCCGGGCATAGACTGTCTACTGATAGGCAGAGGCGAGGTGCACAGCAGGTGAAGAATAATTCAGAGAAATAACCCCTTGTTTGCTTGTGTCTGCACGTCGTCTGCGCATAGCCAGTGTGCGCCGTAGGTTGCTCGTGTCGTCACGGGGACGGTGCCTGGGGACGATTCCTGTTTTGTTTCCATTCCTGGCAGCGCGGCACCTGCGCGCGTCGCCCGCAATGCTGTTCCTCATGGTTGCGTCACGGGAGCGAGGACCCGAAATCTCCCTATTAGGGATCTGCTTGTTAGTAGAGCGGCATGTGCGCGCAGACGGAGGTCCGCACGCCTCTATCATGGCGGCGTGTGATGCTTCCGGTGGGGTTGAGCTTAGCCTCAATCCAGACAGTTTCATACTAGAAGAATCAGAGAGCGAGTGTAATAACGGTAATTTTTTTTTTTTGTTTCTATCTTTTTTATTGATTTTCAAGACAGAGAAACACTGATTCTTACAATACTGCGGGAGCATAGAACAGCATATACAGTACAAAGCACCTCTCCTTCAGAGAGAAAAGCAGGAGGACATAAACAGACTGCGGAGAAATTTCTTCGGTTAAAGGAGGACATTTTTTGATATATATAGCAGTGATAAATGCGAAATATCTGAGCAGTCTGGGCCGACTCTAGATCCGCTCATCCCTCTACTATGTGTTAGAGATATCTGGGAGTGTTAAACTCTGAGAGAAGTAGAAATCAGATAGAGAAAGGAAGAAAGAAGCAGGGTTGAGAAGAGAGTATGGGGGGTGGGTGAGGTTCTGCGGGGAGGGAGGGATGAGGGGTGGGGAGTAGGACAGAGAGAGGGGGGGAGAATAGACGAGGAGGGATATGTCCCCTGTCCTCGCCACCCAGCGCCTCCTCAGACAACCCGATACCCAAGAATTTTTTTTTTTTTTCAACGTAAATTTTTTTATTTTTGAATTGTGTGAGTACATACATGTCATGCATTCATGATAAACATTGGAGGGAAACGTGCCTCCTGCAGTTGGAAAACATGCAGCATGTGTAGTATCTGTGTACTTTGGACAAACGGGGAGACAAACAGACTAACCGACAAACCACATTTAGCTCCCAGCCGGGAGGGGGAGAAGGGGGGGGGGGGAGGGAGGTGGGAGGGGACCTCCGACCGAGGTTCCGCTTCTAAACGTGTGACCGCTGGCTCTCTGCATATGAGAAAGCCGAGAGTCCGGTGGGCAACCGGTGTACCCCACACTCTCTGTCCTCCTATGAACTGCGTGTGCTCGTGGACCGTCGAGGTGTCTCAGGGCCTCTTTAAGGGAGAATGCATTTTACGTCTATCAATGCCAAATCGTGGCCCTATCTACCCCCTGTATGTCTGTCTGTGCCAACCATGGTGACCAGACTTTTAAGAAATTTGTGCCAGTGTCATTGACCAGACTCGTCAATTTCTCCATCTGGCAAACTGACCAAATTCGGTTCCTGATCTTTGCGATTATTGGGATTTCATTTTGTTTCCAACGTGCTGCGATCTCCCCCCTCACCGCCGTTGCGAAATGTACCGCCAGTTTATTTGCTCCCCTAGAGAGACCTTTTTGCGGCCTGTTCAAAAGGAACCGCCATGGGTCTACGGGGGTGGATGTGCCGAGGATCCTATTCAGCCAATCATTAACTGAATCCCAGACCGGCGTAAGTTTGGGGCAAGACCACAGCATGTGTAACAAGTCTGCTTGTTGTCCACATTGTCTTGGGCACAATGGGGAGTAGCTGGGCAGAAATGTAGCTAATTTAGTGGGGGTGTGGTACCATCTCATCATAACTTTATATGCATTCTCCCTCAAAGTCGTGCACATTGAGCTTTTTGAAGTCGCCGTCACAATTTTTGTCCACTCCTCTACATCAATTTCCTCCCCTAAGTCCTTTTCCCACTTAATCATGTATCCTGTTTTGTCCGTCACTGTCTTACTAGAACCGATCACTTCCCCGTACATCTGCGATGTGAGTCCCTTGGTGGATGTCCCCAATCGACAGAGCTTTTCAAAATTCGTCATTGGGATGTGGGGCTGCACTGATTGATAAAACGCTCTGAGCTGGAGGTATCTAAAGAACTCGGCGTTGGGAATGTTTTGGTATTCTTTAAGTAGATCGAATGTCTGAACGCCTCGTTTTCCCCCCAGATCTATTAGCCTGTTTATTTTGCCTTTTTTCCAGATAGTAAAGTCTGCGCTGGTCCGGCCCGGAGCAAAAAGTGGGTTATCCCAAAGTGGGGTCATACCTGACGCTTTATGGGTCAGACTACATCTCATACGTGTGGCCTCCCAAACCGAGAGTGAGTTGGTCATGGAGGATAGCGGCAATTTGGCACTAATCCGTGCCTTTTTGGGGAGCCAGATTAAATGTTCCAGAGCCACAGGGGAGCAAAGCTCCTTTTCTAGGGCGACCCATCTCTTTGAGTCTGGATTCGTGTGCCATTGCACGATTTGGCATAATTGCGCCGCTTTGTAGTAGGACAACAAACAAGGTACCGCCAGCCCTCCTGCTTCCGTGCGTTTACGCATAATTTGTTTTCCCACCCTCGCTTTCTTGCCTCCCCAGATAAATTTATCTATAGCTGATTGAAGTGAGAGGAAATCCTTCAATCCTATCGGCACTGGGAGGGTTTGGAAGAGGTATAGGATGCGTGGAAGCAGGTTCATCTTAACGCAGTGGATCTTTCCGATCCACGAAATATTGTGGGTGGACCATCTTTTGAGGTCCCCTCTCAAAGTCTGTGCCAATTTGGGATAGTTTGCCTGATATAGCGTATTATAAGACTTGGTGACGTTGATCCCCAGGTATCTAATGTTTTTCGGTTGCCAATTAAAATTGAAATTTATGGCGATCAGCTTCTCCGTGTGCTTGGGGAGATTAATATTCATAGCATCAGATTTGGACTGGTTTATTTTGAATCCGGAAATCCTGTTGAATCTCCCCAACAGGTCAAAAAGGTTTGGCAGAGAGGTAAGGGGTCTAGATATAGTCAGGAACACGTCATCCGCATAGAGTGCCACCTTATGTGACTGGTTTCCAATGTCTATACCCGTGATGTCTTTGCTGTCGCGTATGTGGGCGGCCAGTGGCTCCATACACAAAGCAAAGAGGAGGGGGGAGAGCGGGCAGCCCTGTCTTGTTCCGCTCTTAATTTGAAAGGGGTCCGAGACGAACCCCTGGTGGGTAACCCTTGCCAACGGAGTCTCGTAGAGGGCGAAAATTGCCTTTGTTAATTTCTTTCCCATCCCAAACGCTCCAAGCGTGGCCTCAAGGTATGGCCAGTCTATCCTATCAAACGCTTTTTCTGCATCCAGACTGAGCGCCATAACTGGTATTGATCTGGCATTGGCTATTTCTAACAGATCAATGATTCGTCGAGTATTGTCTGAAGACTGTCGACCCGGGACAACCCCGACTTGATCTGGGTGCACCAGTCTGGGTAGGATGAGACCCAATCTATTGGCCAGGAGTTTGGCGTAAATTTTAATGTCCGAATTAATCAGGGATATTGGTCTGTAGCTTTTGCAGTCCAACGGGTCTTTTCCCTGTTTGTGTATTACCGAAATGGACGCTTGGAGCATATGTTGGGGGAAAGGGGTGCCTCCCAGTACTTGATTAAACATGTTGCGAAGGAACGGGGTTAAGAATTTTCCGAATTTCTTATAATAAAGATTCGAGAAACCGTCGGGACCCGGGGCTTTAGAGGGTTTTAGATGTTTGATAACCTCCAATATTTCCTCCGTTGTAAAGTCACTACCCATTGCCTCTCTGTCCAACCTACTCAGGCCCGGTAAATTAGAGCCCTTCAAGAAATCTTTCAGGGCTTTGTCCGTGCCAGCTGAATGGGCTACTTTGTCCCCGTCATATAGTTTCGCGTAGTATGTTTTGAACTCCGCTACAATTTTTTTTGGGTTGGCCGTGGTGTCGCCTGACTCCAGCCGTAGGGCCTGGATATTATAATTACTGGTTTTAGCGCTAATCATGTTAGCCAGCAGGGTATCTGGTTTGTTTGCTTTTTCAAAGAATCTTCTCTTAGACCAACTTAACGACTTCTCCGCCTGAGAGGCCAGGAGTAGATTTAGTTTAGTCTGAGCGTCGCCAATCAGTTGGCGGGTGGCAGGGTCTGGGGTGATTTTATATTTATCCCATAGTGTCTTTAGCTCCGAGTGTTCTTTCCTGATTTTAGCGTTGCTCTCTTTTTTTCTTGCGGGCAGCAATACTGATCAGATTCCCCCTTATTGTTGCTTTGTGTGCCTCCCAGAGGGTTATGTGGGAGCTAACGCTTCCTTTATTTTCTCTAAAGAATGTTTGGATTTCGTCCCCAATCCTGATCTGTAGATCCGGGATTTTTAAAAGGGATTCATTTAATTTCCAGTTTGCTCCTGGCCTGTCCAGTCCTATCTGTGTGCACCGTAGCTCTATTGGTGCGTGATCGGACCACGAAATATCGTGGATTCCCGCATGGGCGATCTTTGGGACCAGTCTACTAGAGACAAAGAAGTAATCGATTCTACTAAATGAGTCGTGTGGGTGTGAGTAGAAAGTATAGTTTCTAGTGAGGGGATGGAGTTCCCTCCAAATGTCGACCAGCTGAAGATCCCGCAGTCCCTGTTCGAGGGCCCTGGATCCAGGATCCGTCCGGCGCTTGTAGGGACCTGAGCGATCTAGGGCTGCGTTTGATACTGTATTAAAGTCTCCCCCTATGATTAATGCGCCTTTAGCGTGTTTGCGGATAGTTTCAAAGGATGAAGCGAAGAAGGCCGGGTCTTGTCCATTAGGGGCATATATTACGGCGATCGTGATCGGTTGCTGGTTAATGGACCCTGTGAGTAACAGGAACCTACCCTCCTTGTCCTTCTTCACCTCATCCACCACCAGTCCCACCCTATTATGTATCAGTATTGCTACTCCGCGTTTTTTCACCCTTGCGGACGCTAAGTAAACCTGTCTGAATTGCTTATCAAAGTATTTGGGGAAACTGGTGGTGCTGAAGTGTGTTTCCTGTAGTAAAACAATGTCCGCACCCTTACGTTTATAGTCAGTGAGCGCTATTTTTCGCTTACACGGGCAGTTCAGCCCCTTGGCGTTGTGTGAGATAAATGTTAATGACATGAGGTGCATGTGTTCTCACCTCTTGTCCTGTGTGTCTTAGGTTGGGGTGTCCGGTGCTCCCCGGGAGTACTCAGCCTCTCTGCAGTGCACAGCGGTGCGCTCAATGTCAGCGGGTTGCCTCCTTGGCCGGAGGGGGGGAAGGGCAGGGAGAACACATATGGGACACAGGACACATAAAGGGAAAAAAACAACATTGATATGATCAGCAATGTGGGTGACGCAATAATGGTCCCAGACCACCGCCCCCACCTTGCCTTCGGGAAGGTGGAACTCCTCCAGCGCCCCTGGCTCCCTCCTCCCCTCCACAGGGCTCCTCCGCTCCATCCTCTCCCAAGGACTTTCTCGGCTACCTGGGCATCCGCCCCGGCCCGAGTCTGTAGACGCACAGCGACGGCCAGACTTAAGCCCCCGCCGGCAGACAAATTGTACCATTATGTGCGTGGTATCTCTTGCCATGAGCTATCCTCTAGCACTTCTAAAGAACTGACTCTACCGTCAAACCCCCCCCCCCCAACTTATTCGCGTTCCTAACTAAGTAACCGAGCTTACCTCCAGCTCCCCTCCCACCCTATAACTAGCTCGAAACCCCACCCCCCCATAGCTTTTATTCGGTCCCCCTTGACCTCTTGTTCTGCCTCCCGTTGTCCCCTTCTGGGGCCTTGCAATTGTTTTCATCATGCAGTCAACATGCAATTTTTCTGTGTCTAACTCCCAGCCCCCCTCTTCTCCTCCTTTCCCCCCCCCTCTTCTCCTCCTTTCCCCCCCCCTCTTCTCCTCCTTTCCCCCCCCTCTTCTCCTCCTTTCCCCCCCCCTCCTCTCCTCCTTTCCCCCCCCCTTCTCCTCCTTCCCCCCCCTCTTCTCCTCCTTCCCCCCCCTCTTCTCCTCCTTCCCCCCTCTTCTCCTCCTTTCCCCCCCTCTTCTCCTCCTTTCCCCCCCTCTCCACCTCCTTCCCCCCCCTCTCCCCCTTCTTCCCCCCCCTCTCCCCCTTCTTCCCTCCCCTCTCCCCCTTCTTCCCTCCATTCTCCCCCTTCTTCCCTCCCTTCTCCCCCTTCTTCCCTCCCTTCTCCCCCTTCTTCCCACCCTTCTCCCACTCCCAGTCTGGTGTGTCCCCGTGTCACTCTTAGTCCCGGGCATCCTCCTCCTCGGGTCTCTCCAGTGCTCCGCTCGGCCTCCGTATGCTTGCGCTGCGGCTCCTCCCCCTTTGGTCAGTGTCGCCGCCATCTTGGAGGGTCCCGTCCGTCTCCCTGCAGGCCTTCTCGCGGGATTTTTCAGTTCCTTCCCTGTGACGTCACCAGGTACCGCCCTCAGCCAAATGATCAGTCGGAGAGGATCCAAGATGGCCGCCAGACGTGGAACACTGCTGCTGGGCTGCGGAGGCGGCTTGGAGGTAAATGAAACTTGGAACAACAGGTTCCCCAGACGGCTCTCAACATTAGAGCCTTAACGCTGCAAACTTTGTAAACTGTGACAATGTCAGGTGAGCCGGTTTACCCTTTTGTCGTGGGTAAATTTTCTTTTAGCGATTTAATTTTATTTTTGTTGTGTGTTTTCTCCTTTGCCTCCAGCCCTCCTCACTTAGGACTCCGAGGCTGTTGGTTCTTGTTAGATTTCCCAGCTTCCCTCCATGTTGGGTCTGGGGTTGCACACTCAGTAGCTGCCTCTGCAGGGGCCTTATCCTGCAGCCCGAGTTTGGCCAGGAAACTCCCCCCTTCCTCCAGCTGCCGCAGGGTGTGTGGGACGCCATTGCGGATCACCATCAGGCCAAACGGGTATAGCCAGCGATAGCGAACCCCCTCATCGCGTAGTACCTTCGTAATAGGTGTAATTTTTTTCCGTTTGAGGAGGGTAGCGGGGGAGATGTCCTGAAAGACTTGCATCTTATGGCCTTCAAATAGTGCCTCGTTCCGGGTCAGTTGACAGAAGGACTCTTTGGTCCTGAAGAAATGAAAGCGTACTATGATGTCGCGGGGGGGGTCTCCTGGTTGTGGCCTCGAGCGCAGGGCTCTATGGCACCTGTGTAAATGGGTGTCTCGCTCCGACTTCTCTGGCATGAGCTGCTGGAGCCATCTGACCACAAAATCCTCCGGATCCGTCTCTTCCTCCTTGACCCCCCGGATCCGCACATTGTTTCGGCGGTCCCGATTATCTGCGTCCTCCTGTCTGTCGGCGAGGTCCCGCATCTCCTCTTTCAGTTGGGCAAGTTTTTTTTCAGTTTTCTGTTGGGCCTTAATGGAGGAGTCAAGTTTCCTTTCAAGGGAGTCTGTTCTGATCCCTATGCTGCCTAAATCCGCCCTCAGAGCGGTCAGTTCAGACTGAAAGCAGCGTTTTATGTCCATACAGAACTCCCGCATGTCCCGTCGTCGCATTATCTGGTCGTCCCTTTCATGATCAGCCCCGTCTTCCCCTTCAGACTCGGAGCCGCTATGTATAGGCCCCTCGTGGTTTTTGGTGCGGGCCGCTTCTCCATTGGCAAAATAGTCGGTTAAGACCGACGAGGTCCGCTTTGATCTCGTTGCCCTTGACATCCCTGCAGCTTCGGCGGGCTATGGGGGTTTTCCGGTGAGTATCGGCGTAGTTTTCGTGCTTTATTTATTTATTTTCGTGCCGGCTGTGAACGGAGCTTGTAACTCACACGTCCATGCAGCCAGCCGTCGCGCATGCGCCTCTACCCAAGAATTTTGGTGATCAGGTCTTCAAATAACTCAAAATTCTTAACCCTCATTACTTTTTGTATTTTTTCTTGGCTCTGGAACCATGGTTCCCATGTCCTATAAAACTGTAAGGTGGATTGTGTCAAATGGGCCGTTAGCTTTCCCATATACATTACTTAATTTAATCTGTTTTCTACAGTCCTTCTAGACAGGGTTAATTTTTTTCCCATGCAGCAGCTATGGAACATCTTGTTGCAGTCAATATAAAAGCGATCAACCGTTTCATAGGTGGAGAGAGATTTTTCTACTGGTTTGGCCAGAAGAAAGATTAACGGGTCCAGGGAAATTCTTATTTCTGGAACTTCCATGATGATAGCTTGAATCATGGACCAAAAATTTTGTATGGGTGGACATGTCCACCAAATGTGGGTCATATCTCCTCTGAAACCCCACCCTCTCCAACATAGATTGGGAGTTCCCGGGAAGATCTGGCTCAGCCTACTTGGACTTAGGTACCATTAAAATAATATTTTGTAGATATTTTCTTTAGTTGTTGTACAGATTGAGGTTTTAGATGCCGATTCCCAGATGTCGTCCCTATCAATGTCCACGTTAAGGTCTTCAGCACATTTCAACATATAGTTATGGTCTGGTGTGGTTACTGACGATTCCATTCCCAAGTATTTCTTAGAAATCAGACCCCTTTGGTAGGTGCCTTTTTTTTTTACTGAGGGTTTCAAAATTTGTCAGATTAGGAAAATTCTAATTATGGGAAATTGTTGTGAGGAAATGCCGAATTTGAAGAAATTTAAACAGATGAAAGTCTTAGGTTTCATATTTATTTTGAAGTTCCTTATAGGAGAGGAATTTCCCCTTTTCCGCAAGCTCTGCAACTATTTTGAGATCTACATTTTGAAATTGGCTAAATTGTCTTTGGGAGCAACCAGGGGGAAAACCTGGATTATTAAAAAAGGGAGTTAATTGTGAGGGAGAGGACGTTCATGCATATTTCCTTTTTGTCTTAGTCCAAATGTTCCACGTGCACCTCATCGATCCCAGACCAGGCATCCCAAATGCCGGGTCTTTATCGGTATGGGCCCATAAGGACATGGTTAAAGATGTTGCCCTTGAGTAGTAAGATTCAATGGCAAGCCAAAAGCAAGTTGATGGGTCGTTATTCCTGATCACCATTTGTTTTAGCTGGGCAGCTTGGTAATATTTTAATACAAGAGGAACTCCCAAACCCCCTCTTGCCTTTGATGCCAACATAACTGACCTTGGCACCCTTGGTATCCTGCCCCTCCAAATAAACTGAAAAATCCTACTTTGTGTATATGTTTTAGCTCAGAAAGAGGTATACGAACTGGGAGGGTCTGAAAGCAATAGAGGTTGCATAAATAAAGAGTCATATAAGCTCGAAATTTGAACTCCTACATATTTAATATGGGTGGAGCTCCATTTGTAATTGAAATTCAATTGTAGGAGATTAACCTCTGAGGTTAGGAGGGACAGATTTAGGGCTTCCGATTTATCGTTATTAATTTTATTGTATTTGTAGAGGGAGAGGGGGATTGGCCCGGTATTAAAGGGGTTGCACCCCATATGGCCACCCCCTGACCTTACCAGGGAGGCAAGGGGTTAACTGGACTGCAGTCCAGAACTGTGGTTTATCTTGCTATAACATGAAAATGTATGTTCCCCTGTTATAATGTACCATCATCATACCAGTGTCTGCACCACACACACACTGGGATCCATCCGGGAGGGCAAGGGTTAATAGTTGAATAGCGATTATAGCCCTTTGTTTAATGTTCCCGCCTTTTCAGGCACCATTTTGCAGAGGGGAAGCGGCGGTTTCCCATTGTAAGTCAATGGGCCCATTGACTTCAATGGAGATTCCTCGACGACGCTCTCCAGGAACGAGTTGGCAGCCGTCCAAACCGCAAGGTCGGAGACATTATCTGAAAAAGAGCTTTCATCACTGTTAGTTCAAGTTCAAAGACAAGTGGCGTGGGAATCTTAGGTTCTAGGGCACCAAGGAATAAAATTCTTTTTGCCCCTCACTTGACCACCACCGGGTCCAAGAATCCAGGACCCCCGAAAAGGGTCGTGCTGGCTGAGCGGGTCACGCCATAGGTTTCAATGGCAGCGGCAGAAGCAGCACGAGAAAACGGCTAAGTCCGAAACCCTGAAAACCATAAGCCCATATCTCCGGTTCTGGAGGGTTCAGAGGGCCGGGATTTGGGGTGCCTGCAGTCACGGTTCCGGCATGACCGCAGATCCATTCCCGACCCTCTCCGACCAACCCGACGGAGTATGGACCACCATAAAGGTTCGTGAGTTTTTCCCCATAGACTTGACTGGCGGCCGTTTCCCCATTTACCGGCTATGGCGGAGAAGCCCCATAGGCTTCAACGGCGGCGATGCCCCGCTGAAAGTCTATGGCGACAGACTCCCATAGCCGCCAATGGCGGAGTTTCACCATTGAAAGCCTATGGCGGCAGAGCCCGTTTTCAATGGGGAATGAGTGAAAAACCGAGATTTATTTTACAGCTGAGAATTTTGTGATAAAATAAGAAACGGTTTATGTGGTATTTGCATATCTCCGGTTCTGAAGGTCGCAGCGGGCTGAAACTTGGACACAATAGTGTCCCACTTCCGGCATTAAGGTCTGGGGAGTTTGGACCCGCTGGAACCGGTTATTTTAATATGTGTGTATATTCAGAACCATGTGTATTTTAAAGCGGGGACAAAAGCCCGCGAAGATTCCTGCACACTAAGGAAGGCAAATGGTCAGGGGGGCGACCCAAAGTCTAGGAACCAGGCCCTGATCAAAAGACTCAACCACTCTAACTGTTTATCTGAGGGTGGAGAAGCGTGAAGCTGGAGTGGTTTGTGGGTGTTATAACTCACACTTACAAACAAAGAGTATACTGCCAGATATCCCATCTGGTAGACTGCCCGGCGCCCCTGATTTAGATGTGGGGCTACAGAAATGAGACCCTCAGAGTCCCAGTACGCATGGGCCAACTAGCTGGGGGGCATGGGTTAAACTGTGTTCCCACGGTAGAGATTGGGTACAGGTAATTGTTCTCCAAAAGCCTGTACTCAATGTTAAGAATAGGGTTACAAAGATATATAAACTGTTGTCAACCCTACAGTCTTGGTCTTCTGATTACATCTTGATAGCAATTCTCTAGCAATCGGGTATCAGATACTACTTCATTCCAACCCCTAAGTAAGTGTTACCTACTTGTCTGTTAATTGTACTATATTGCTGTGTTCACCTATCTAAGGAATAAATATACTTCATTATATCTAAGCCTCGTTCAATTCAACCCAGTTATTTGGTGTATATTATATCTTGTCATAAGTTACCGTGACAGTATTGTATGTCTTTATTTATATAGCGCCATTAATGTACATAGCGCATATAGCCCAAGATTTTGCCGAATTGGTCTAAAAGAAGTTGAAGATTGGTTAGGGAGGTTAGCCAAGGTTAGTATGACATCATCTGCAAATAAAGAAATGTTATAGTTTATACCATCAATAGGGATTCCTTGAACATTGACCTCATGTTGAATTTTAGCGGCAAGAGGTTCAATTGATAAGGCGGAAAGGAGACAAGGGGCAACCGTCTCTAGTTCCATTTTTGAACACATTTGGATCAGAATTGTTCCCGGGGAGTTTAATATAGGCTGTGGGATTCTGGTAGAGAGCTCTGACACCCTCCAGAAAAGGGCCTCTAAATCCAAACTTTAGCATGGCACCATCTAAAAAAGCCCAGTTTTTTCAGCATCTAGTACTGCAATCGTAACGGTGAGGTGCACGTGGTCTATTTATGATCTTACGGGTATTTTCCGAGGCTTGTCTGCCCAAGACAAAACCCACTTGATCGATGTGAAATAACTTTTGTAGAATAGAGTTCAATCTGTTCGCCAGGATCTTACTATAGATTTTTAAAACATACTGGACACCTAACAAGCTCCTATTGAACCCCCAAAATAACCACAACATATATATAAGCATATGAGTGTCACAGAGGAGTGCTACTGAGCATGGCAATATATATTTAAAACCAGAGACAAAACATAAAACACAGACAGAGCTCAGTGCACATCCAGTGAAATTCATATACGATACAGTGCCTAAATATATATGTATAAATATCTATTAAATAAAATGGTCTTTTAGTTTAACATTTTTGGCCAAAATTGTTGTAAGCCCCTGAGCCACTGCACGGCAGACCACAATTCCAGGGGTCCCTAACACTAATATAAATTCTTAATAACCTGTGCAATACCAGGAAGAATGATTTATAATAAATCTGTCAATATTAGTTGCAAAGTTCTAAGTCTGATTGAAGCTTTTAATAACCTGTGAATGACAATATAAGTGTGTGAATGACTACAATTGTGATGATAAAATATACAATGTAAACCGGAGCTGCCACGGTGTCCCACAATACAAGTTATCTCATCAACTCACATACATGACAGTTAATTAGCGATAGTGTAGACTGCACAACAATTTATTAAAATACGGCTAACAAAAGCCAAGAAAACACTCGCATGCTATGTGTAATTAAAATCAATACTCGGATGCCGTCCGCAACTTGCACGGGAGTCTCTTTAGCTCTGCAGCCCAACCAGGGCGATCTCGCTGTTCCTCAGCAGCAGGCTGTAACGCTCACGTTCTCATTACCAACCGCTGGGCTAGGTGACGTCACACTTGGTGTGCCGCCTGTGTTGGTGAAGACTCCCCTGCCGACTGCTCCTCGAAGCTCCTCCCATGGCAAAAATCTGCCACTGCTCTGGATGCCCCTGGCCAGTAGAACTGCTACAGTAGCCGGGCTGAAGTGTGGGTGACTTCCCTCCCCCCCTCCCGCTAGTGGAATGAAGTGGGCTGCCTGCAATAACTGCTGCCTATACTCCCTAGGTGCCACTAACTGTCTCCTACATGTCCATACTCTGGAGCATCAGGGGCATGCTCTCTGTACAGGAGCCTATGGTGCCAGAGACACTGAGCCGACCCACTCCTCAGGCAGACTCGGACTCCCGAAGTCTCATGCCCTCTAAGCTGGGATCGGATCGCACTGCTTCTCTGAACCGTGCACCAAGCTCCGGCCATTCATCCTCGGTCACTAAGTCAGGGGATGGGTAAACTGGTACATTGGAAGGGAGGTCGGGACACCGTATAGGCTTGGTCTGGCTTACCTGACCGGCCTTCGCGGGGACCTCGGAATTCGTTGGTCCCAAAATGCAAGGGGGACGGTGATCTCCTCGGTGGGCAGAGGTACCAAAGTTCCCCCTGCCTGGGCAAGTGCCCGACTTTGGCTCCATGTGAACGTAGCCACAGAAGCATCTTCTTCTGCAAAGGAGCAGATGAGGTGTCCCAGGTTGTTACCGAGTAGCACCTCAGTATCCAACCCTGGCAGGATACCTACATCCCTCACTCCTCGACTGGCACCCCAGTCGAAACACCCGGGTGACCTGGATTGACCTAAGTTCCCTGTCTGGCATGGTGACCTGCATCCCTGTTCCCGGGAGCAGGTCCTCTGGACTGACCATATCAGGTCGCACCTGAGGGTTGGTGGCACCAGAGTTGATCAGGCCGGCTGCCTGGCGATCTCCGATGTATACTAGAAGCAAATGCTTCCTCTGGACATAGTTCACCTGCAGCCCAACTGCTGCAACTTGATGCTCGTCTGTCTCCTCCGCTGTGCGGGCAGGAGATGGTGTAGGGACCGCCTCTTGGGTCCTCGGCTGTACCTGGTGGATGGCTGCTCACTGCTCTTCTGTGAGTACCAGTCCCACGTAGGCAACTGCGTTTGCAGCTTGGGTACATTACCCCGGAGTGGGGTTTCTGGTACGGTGCAAATCGGGACAATCTGGCTTCAGATACCCGGTCTGATGGCGCCTCCTCTCATGTACAAATGTGGGCTTGGCTGCACTTCCCCCGGCAGGAGGCTTGTGTCTCCAGGTCAGGGTGGGATGAGCAGCCTCAGTTGCCTTTGGCACCTGGGTTGGGGCGACACCAGCAGGAGCTGGTGCCTGCTTTGCATATTGCGGGCGAGTTGTCACAAACTCATCTGCCATCCTGTTGGCCTCGATGATGGTCATGGGCTTTAGGTCCATCACCCACTCCCTCACTTCAGGCAGACATTTCAGTAGGAATTTCTCTCGGAATATGAGGTCCAGCAGTCCGAGGTATTTGGTGACTTTGCACACTTCGATCCACCGCAACCCGTGCCGGGCAAGCCGGGATGCAAATTCCAGGTGGGTATCCCGGTCCGGGGAAAAAAACACCCAGAACAACCCCCAGTAAGCCTCTGAGTTGAGGGCATACCGCTCAAGTAAAATCACCTTCACATGGTTATAGTCGTGGCTGTCATCTCAGGATTCCCTGGAAAGCATAAACACATAGAACCCCAGCAAGCTCATTTTAGGAACCCCTGAGGCTCCACAAAATATATATGTATAGAAGTGTCAAAAAGGAGAGCTATTGAGCGTGGCAAATATATACAACAAGCAACAGAGAAGCCGAATGCTACATCCAATATGACAAAAATACACAGTAAAATACTTATATATTCTCTTGTAAAGGGTCATTTAGTTTAACCCTTTGGCCAAAGCATTGTAAGCCTGCAAGCCACGACAAGGTAGACCCAGTTCGCAGGTCCTAACACTACAATATAAAATACTAATATACCTCTATTGGGATTAAAAGCATTCAGGGCTCTCCCGGTCAGCAGTGGTGACAAGTGCAGGACATGGTCCCGGATTTGGACATGGAACCGTCCACACTGGTCCTCGAAGACTTTCAAAAATCCGTCTGTGCCATCCACAAACTTGGCGAAGCTGTCGTGAGACACCCTCAGGGGTCGTGGCTGGTCAGGGTAACTGAACACCCTTGGCAGCCCTTATCAGTTGCAGCTTCTGCTCAAAGGTGACCCCACTGCCATGCCCGTAACAATAGCCGTGATATCCGCAGAAGGGACGCCAGTAGCCAGAGAAACAGAGAAAAAACAAGGCGCACAACGCACATAGTGAAATACAGTTTAAAAAGTTAATTTTACTAGAGAATAATAAGTTCTGCGTACATCAAAGTGTATAAAATCAAGCAATGGATAAGTGGGGTTACCACACGGGGACAGCTGGACTCGTCAAACTTCATCCACTCTCAGGAAAGGAACAGGAGACCAGCGATGATGTATCCATTTGCTCATTCCTCACCTACTTGAACACCAATGATAAGAATTTGGTGTTCACACATGTATCTGACTCCATGAGTATTAACTTTTTGGATTTACAACTGACTGCATTGGACAATGGGAATGTATCCACTAAGGTTTTTTTTAAAGAAATTGATGCCAACAACTTGCTAATGGCAACTAGCAATCATAAAAAATCGTGGATCACTAATATTCCCAGAGGACAATTCATCAGAATTAAACGTAATTGTAGAGAGCAAGACTTTGAGGAGCAATCCAAACTGTTATTTAACAAATTCCTTGAAAGAGGGTACTCTAGTGTGAGTCTCTGTAGGGATCTTGACTTAGTACGTGGTATGGACAGACAGACAATGCTGGTCCCTAAAAGTAAGGTACTAAATAATGATCTGAGCAATTTGGTAGAAGTACCTTTTATTACAACGTATAACTCGGTTAATAAGAAAATTGAGAAAATAATTCAGAGGCACTGGGCCATTTTATGTAATGACCCAGTTTTGGGTGATCGTCTTCCTAATGCCCCAAAATTTGTATATAGGAGGGCCAAAAACCTTAAAAACTCACTGGCACCCAGCGATGTGGGTAATAATCGTATTAGACCTGCCCCTGCTACTTGGATTGGGGAGAGACCAGTTGGTAACTTTCAGTGTGGTAACTGCTCAGTTTGTAAGCACTTGCACCCTGAGAGGAAAACATTCAAATCGTTCGCTACCGGTGAGAGCTTTGCTATTGATTCCTTTATAAATTGCAACTCAACTCATGTTGTTTATTTGGTTAATTGCGAGTGCGGCCTTCAATATATTGGTCGCACGAAAATATGCTTAAAGATCCGTATACAGGAGCATATCAGAAATATTAAAATTGGATATGAAAAACATAGCCTTTCCCGCCACTATGCAATATGTCATAATAAAGATCCTTCGAACCTAAGGTTTAAAGGCATTAAAGTGGTTTCTAAGGAGAGAAGGGGAGGTGATAGAATTAAAAGCCTCTCCTACCAAGAGACCTTTTGGATTTATAAATTGGGTTCGTTGGCCCCTAAGGGTTTAAACGAGGACATAGACATTTGGTCGCTGTACTGATTCTTTAAGCATCTGATTGTATTTTTGTTTGCTATTGCTTTCACACCTGTATGTTTCTAATTGTGGCTTTTCTATTTCAGAAACTCAGTCGCTTAATGTATTTACTTATATACTTATATACTGTTCATATTGTTTTTGTTACATTGTATTTTATATTGTGTATAGGTTCTGTTTCTTTTAAATAACACTGTATATGCATGTATCCTTAATGAGCTTTTTGCTGCACCTTTATTGATTGGTGCAGCAATATGACACCTTATTTCTGATTGGGTGCTTGATGTATAAGAGTGTACACTTCCCCTGTTGCATTTATTCCCTGAAGAAGTAACTGTGTGTTACGAAACGCGTTGGAGTGTGTTTCAGCTAATTTCTTAATTATTTTTTATTATCTTATTCACCGCTCCCTGTCCCTTGCGTCAGTAATCCCTGCCTGATACATTCTGTGCCTCCCTGTATGCCGTGTGGTGCTTTGCGCTATCACTGTGGACACTGTGGACATTGCTCTGGGCTCTGCATTGAATGAGCAACCAGTGACGTCATCAGCGGGCGTCCCACGAGGCGCAACGGCGTGCTGTCGGCGTGTAGCAGTGGAAGGCACCAGCAGAGACTACTGCACGTGTTCTTGGGACTTGTGTATATATCCACACTGTGGACTTAATATCTCAGCATCCAGGAACGGAGTGAGTACCTTCCACGGATCCAGAGGGCCCCCCTATCTGGTCGGATGATCGCTGGTCTCCTGTTACTTTCCTGATAGTGGATGAAGTTTGACGAGTCCAGTTGTCCCCCTGTGTGGTAACCCCACTTATCCATTGCTTGGTTTTATACACTTTGATGTACGCAGAACTTATTATTCTCTAGTAAAATTAACTTTTTAAACTGTATTCTCACTATGTGCGTTGTGCGCCTTTTTTTTTTCTCTGTTTCTCTAGTTCCAGGGGTGTCGAGCCACCCCCCAAGAAAGGCTGCAGACGCACTACTTGTGCACTTACACCTAGAAGGTCATCAGTATTGTTTATTATACACTGTATTCACTTTTGTGTACTACACCACGTTATTAGCTGCGCACTATCACTTCTTTTTTGTAAACACCAGTAGCCACCTGGGCTACTACAAGTGGGGCCACAGGCTCATCCCTGCCCTCACCCTCACTTTCGTTCTCCGCTGCCTCTTCGCTCTCCTCAATGTCCAGGTTATGTCCTGGGCTGGGACAGCCACGGTTACCCCCACTTAGTTGGGGGAAGCCATGCCATCTTCGTGGTGCTCCAGACCCTCCTTGAGCTGATCTTTAGCCCGATCGTCTGCCGGTAGTCCGTAACCCTCACACCGGTTCATGACTCTGTGGTGATCCCAGGACCTATACCATCCTGAACGCTGAGACATCTTCGCCTTTGGGCACTAAACTCAGTGACAGATCAACAGTGTGATTTTCCTGCTTTGTATAACGTGTGTCCGCTACTACTTGTTTTGAGGGCTCACAATCTACGAGTTCCTCTTTGTGCTATAAATCCCTGCAGGAACTTATAGCCCAAAGCCTAATGATCCCGCTGCTGCCACCAGAAAAAAACTGTTGCAGGAGACCAGGACTTTTAACACATTTATACCGGGATCATTCACTAGCCAAAAAAGGTAGTAAAACAAAATGAAGTTTATTCAGGTAAACCCACGTACACACAATGAATATATATAAAATACCGACTAAATACACTCTGGGCGTGACATCTAGGCTCAAATAGGCTTACCCTGACAGGGATATACACCCGGGCTTCCTGGTCCTCTTTTTGGCTAAAGATCCTAGCCGCGACCGCTACGCTCTATTTTCAGAACTTGGTCCTGACGCCTGACTTAGTCTCTGCAGTGCAGACTTTCCTAGCTTCAAAACTAAGCTGGTTGCTCTGCTATTCATGACAGAACAACTTTAAAAAGCCTGCCCTAGCTTCATCGACACAAGTCACCAGATGGTCTGGTTCTCCGAGGCTTCCTCCTTGCATACCCTCCACTGTTCTATGTTCAGCATGGAAGGAGGAGCAACCAATCAGAGCGTGGGAATTCCTTCCCACTAGCCAATAGGAATAGAGGCTCGTCCTTTGGCTGATGTCAGAGGAGGGGGCGTGCCAAGCCGGCTAGGAATGCCCTGTGTGCGGGACAATGGGAACCGCGCCTACGTTCTGCGGCTTCCCCCAGTCAACCCATTCACACTTACTTGACAGGCTCCACTGAGTCTAGCAGACCAGAGTGTCCTCCCTGCAGGGGGTTTCTGTTCGCCGGACCCACTACTCAGCCTTTCCCCGGCCACTTAACATTCCGAAACATCTCAACATCCTGTCTCCTCTTTGAACTATGATGTCTCGCCAGACTTCCCGGTACTTATATAGATGCCCAGGCTGACTGAATAGACATTTATATTAAATGCACCAACACAATAAAAATATGGTTTATTACAATATATGCCTTGGGAAGACCATATCTGTGAGGGAAATAGGACTGGGAAATCTAGGCTCGAAACCAGGAGTCTGGGGGACACTGGGTAGCCCCGGTGTAATTCAATCCGTTTAACGGAAAAACATGCATGCACGCCGGGGAGAATTTGGGGATTACCGGTAACTTTTGCCCCTGAATTCCTGCAAACAAAACTAAATTTCTACCCAAATATCCCACCTAAAACTCAAAGTTTAATGAATCTGGGGCAAAGGGAACATGAAAAGTGGAAAAGCAGGGAACACTTTAACCTAATTGGATTATTTTATTCCTTTGGTTCACCCCACCTCTACCGTATTTTAATTCGCCGCTTATATAGGATTGATCTACAATAAGGACATTTATTTTAATTGAGGATTTCTCCCAATAAAGTTGTTTTTTAACCCCATTTCACTATACATCACCCACAATACATTGTGTCTTTATCAGGTTTTAATATTGTACTCTCACATCAGTATCATTAGCCGCTGAGTGCTCCCAATATAGGGGTTCTTTTTCTCCTTGTTTGTTGTTGCATCTTTCCCCTGGTTGTAGCACCTTAGTCTCGGGCAGTAGCGAGGGTCCCTCCATCTCACTTCCCCTTCCCCTTCCCTTACCCTGGTTGTTTAACACTTTAACTTTTGCATGTTATAATACATGGCCCCGGCTTACTGTGTTATGTAGCTGACGGGCCAACGGTTTTCAGGGGTTACCAGATGGACATAACCTTTATTGTATAGCCTGGCTACCCCCTTACCGTCATATTTTATTTTTGTGTTGAAATTTCCATACTATCATTTGGAATACACAATATAATTGACATAACTAAATTAAGATACATATATTTTGGATTGTAAAGTATCTAAATGCCGTTACTCTCAAAAGTCTTTCATTCAATGTAAATCATAAAAATCAAAACATTATTTCATTAACAAATGATCGTGCATTGAGCAAAACAAGTTAATGAAATAAATTGTATTGTATGTCTTTATTTATATAGCGCCATTAATGTACATAGCGCTTCACAGCAGTAATACACGTGGTAATCAAATAAATAACCGATAATATAAATAACAGCGCATGGGAATAAGTGCTTTAGACATAAAAGTAACATTAAGGAAGAGGAGTCCCTGCCCCGAGGAGCTTACAGTCTAATTGGTAGGTAGGGAGAACGTACAGAGACAGTAGGAGGGAGTTCTGGTAAGTGCGTCTGCAGGGGGCCAAGCTTTATGTATCATGTGTTCAGAATATCCACAGTGCTGTTCATATGCTTGTTTAAGCAAGTGTGTTTTAAGTTAGGTCTTAAAGGTGGATAGAGAGGGTGCTAGTCGGGTACTGAGTCACAATTCACAAGAAAAGGCATACACACAATGATACACAAACTACAACAATAAGACACAATTACTTGAGAATTGGGGTAACAACCTAGACTCTCCTAGGTGCAGGGAATGATAACCCTGATAACAGTTGCAAAAACAGGACAGAAAATATTCCAGGCAGCTTTCGCTGAAGCAGCCCTTTCTTGCTGGAGATTTTAAACTGGAAACTTAGAATCGGAGAATCTTAGAGGACTGGAGAACGAACCATCTGATGTGCGCAAGGGGTTATAATACCTTTGACTGTCATTCACAGAATACTACCCCCGTATTAAAAGCGTGAGAATATTCTCCGCAACCAATCTGAGACAAACCGTTAGAAAAACCATGGGGCATGTGCAATTTGGCACCTCTGGCCCTGGTTCCTCAATGCCACCCGCGGTGACAGGCTCCTGCCAGTCTGGTGGGGCAATGGAAATGCAAAGAGCGTCCATTGATCTCAGGACGTGGATACTTGAGTTTTTCCCTCCTGTCCAAATGGTTTTGACACCTCGGACATCCTCTGGGGCTTTCATCTCCAGATGTCCTGCCAGACCTACTGACACCAATTGGTAGCCCAAGTGGTCTTTCAGATTATTGGTTCTTAAAGTCCCAGCTCATTTCTGTGCACAGATAGGTTTTAAAACACACTGTTCCATAAAATATACAATTTAAAAATATCCTACGTCTGTGGGTTATGGGAAATAGAATAAGAAGCTGCACGTTATTTCTTACTAGCCCTATTTCCCACACTCTTTACAATAAACTTAGGACTGAAGTCCCCTCACAACCTTAAAGATGATTGGAGTACCGCCAGAACCTCTAAGCAGCTTCTGGATTACCTGCACAGTAACTGGGTATACCCCCTAACCTGGGGACCCCTTATAGTTACAGGGATACTTTACATACCTTTGCACCATTTACCATTTTGGGCTTTGCTGAAGCAGGGACCCCTAGTGGTGAGTTGCACAATCGTTTTCAAGGGGAGATATTACAGAGACAATGTGTCTACATGCATCCAGACATCCGACCTTATTCCTGGGTAAATTTTTAGGGGAATAAGAATCTCTGCGCCCTGACTAGATAGACACAATCTTACAACACTTTCTCCGCAACACCTGTGAAACTCATACCACAGCAATCCCTGCTTGCTGTCATCCCTGGAAAGGTAAACACACAAAACTTCTTTATTGTCGCTTAATTACAGGTAAAGCTTTTACAACAGTTGGGTCCAAGAGCTGGCACTCCTGAACCCCAAAACATGGATCAGAGGTAACCAAACGGGCTTAACCTTTATAAGTGAGCCTGGTTATAGCGTCAAACGCTATATTATATTACTCTATATACAATTCATGTGTTGTATGTTTACACACCTTGCATGTTTTTTACTTCTGCCTTTTTTTTTTATTATAAATGGTACATTTCTAAAATGTTTGCTATTTGCACTTCTATATTTGCACAGCCCTCGACAAACTAGGGAACAACCCCCCCAACTCACAACTCTTAACTGCGGTGGGGTCCTGTGATCTCCGTCTTTGCCCCTGCAAATTGTAATGTTTCCCCTGCAGGTCCTGAAAAAATGGCCACATCGTGGCGCCGAGTGACTTCATGGTGTCACATAGCGTCCTGTTGGCCGTTCGCCGCCCGGCCATTTTTTCAGGACCTGCAGGGGAATCATTACAATTTGCAGGGGAGAAGACAGATCGCCGCACCCCGCCGCAGGTGAACACGTGATAGCGGCCAAAATGCACTTACCCGTGACGTGTTAATACGTACGTACATTAAACGGAAATAGCCGTGTTAGTCCATTCGCGATAGTGCACAGTGAGTACTTCAGTATTAGGTGATAACTTTTTTAATTTGGACTAACAATTGATGTAGTACAGGCCTGCACAACTTCTAAAGTGAGAAGGGCCGAACTTTTCCAAGGAAAACAGATTCGGGCCGCACGGGTAAAATTATTATCATCATCATCATATTTCCCCCAGCACCCATCCTCATCATCCTCATCATCATATCTTCTCCCCCCCCCAGAGATCATCATCGTACCACCCCCCCCCCCAGATATGAGGGTGATGATGAGGGGCGCTGGGGGAGATATATGATGATGATGAGTGGTGCTGGGGGAGATATGAGGATGGTCATACCAGATAGGGCCGTATATTGCTTTCCTGGGGCTCAGGACAAAAGTTTCCATTGCCCCCCACCCCCCCAGTGTTGGCCGCTTTTGCTAGACTCCCCCTCTCTCACACCCCCATCTCTCCCTCTCACATCACCCTCTCCCCCCTGTACCTCACATTACCCTCTCCCCCCTGCACCTCACATTACCCTCTGCCCCTGCACCTCACATTACCCTCTCCCCCCCTACACCTCACATCACCCTCTCCCCCCCTACACCTCACATCACCCTCTTCCCCCTGCACCTCACATCACCCTCTCCCCCCTGCACCTCACATCACCTTCTCCTCCCCCCTGCACCTCACATCACCTTCTCCCCCCTGCACCTCACATCACCTTCTCCTCCCCCCTGCACCTCACATCACCTTCTCCCCCCCCTGCACCTCACATCACCTTCCCCCCCCCTCTGCACCTCACATCACCTTCTCCCCCCCCTGCACCTCACATCACCTTCTCCCCCCCCTGCACCTCACATCACCTTCTCCCCCCCTGCATCCACATCACCCTCTCCCCCCTGCACCTCACATCACCCCTCCCCCCCTGCACATCACATCACCCACCCGCACCCCTCATCTCCCCCCCCGCACCCGATCATGGCGGTGGAAGCTGGCCCCAGGAGGTGTTCGCGTTGGCAGCAAAAAGGTAAGAAGCGCGGGGGGGGGGGGAAGGAGGGGGATCACATCAAACTGCTGGCTCCATCGGCAGAGCGGGTTGGGGGGGGGCGGCGCGTCACTAGCTAACCCCACTCACAATTCTGGCACTCATTAGTTTCGGCAGAGCGGGTGCGGGGGGAGTGTGTCACAATGCGCTCCTTTCCTCCTGTGTCTGCAGAGCCGGCTCAGGAGGGGAGGGGAAGAGTCAGGGAGTCATCGCGGGCCGCACGGAGAAGCGGCCCGCACGGAGAAGCGGGCCGCATGTTGTGCAGGCCTGATGTAGTAAGACAAGCTTTCAGGAATTTTCCTCTCTTCCTCAGATCAAGCAATACTCTTCAGTATATGTATGTGTGTTTGTGTTACTTCTAGGACTGGACAGCTTACAGAGACTGAAGTACAGTGCCTGTCATCAATAGCAGGGGTCGCTGGCACTTGTAGTCACTCGGGCCTCCACTTTGATTTTCTTTGGACTCTTGACATTCGGCCCCCGAACTACAACTCCCAGTAGGCAGCAAACAAACTACAATGACATCACTTCCGCTACTGCAGATGCGCAGTCC
This sequence comes from Ascaphus truei, assembly GCF_040206685.1. Lineage (NCBI taxonomy): Eukaryota > Metazoa > Chordata > Amphibia > Anura > Ascaphidae > Ascaphus > Ascaphus truei. The sequence continues at coordinate 270,981,942 of NC_134483.1, forward strand.
TTCACTTCCGTTGCAATTTTCGTCCCCATGCAGACTTTTTTTCCCTATGAGATTTTTATAGTTGCCAGTGCCAGCTAAGAAGTTTTACTTCAAAATGTTTTGGTAATGTTGGCCCTAGTTTTGCTACTTGCAAAATAGTAGGGGCACCTACTTATTGAAATGTAGAGTTGCAATATTAAGATGCTGATTGTATTGCAGGCCCAGCAACATCAAACTTCAGCTAACTTCTTTTCCCGAAGTTGACTACAAGTAGGGGCGTTCCTGAGCTACTTATATTGATTGGCAGGCCTGCCCCTGCTGAGCCCGACTTCCGGGTTTGTACATGACCAGTAGAGTTCTGACCTAGGAGGACTTCTTAGTCCTGTTTTGTACTAAAGTTAGAAACGTTATTTTTATTTCTTATAGTAGCTAGTCAAATACTTTGTGGCACAGTTATAAACCTAATCACGCTACACATACTGTATACCACTGTAACAGGGGACTTACCCTGTTCAGAAAACTTGCCTCTAATCCAGCAGTGTGCTGGTTAATTGACCAGCACCTGGCTGATTAGAGGTGTTAGAAAAAGCCTGCCTCTGAGACAGGAAGTGAGACTCCTTAGCACACTTGTGAGCTGAACAAGGAGACAGACGTCTTGAGCCTGCCAGAAGAGACTGCATGCTGCCAGCAAGACACAGGGGAAAGTACTTCTAAACCTGGAGAACAAAGAAGCCTTCCCCTACAAGAGACAGATAAGACTTTCCTTTTTAAGACTTTTTGTATATCTGCACATATCAAGACATATGTTTGGGGCTGGGAGACATGCTAATCTAAAGGGAGTTGTGGACTGCTTAGCTTTCACTACAAATACTCCCAAGTGGAACAGAAGCTTTGTTTGACCCCTTATTTGCATACGTTTGGATGATTTCTTGTGTTAAAGAAACAGGCGCAATAAAAGCCGTATTTAATTTCACCTTAAAACAGTCTCCATTGCATACCTCTGCACATGTCCTCTTACAACCACATAAGAAAAGTTTTTTCCACCGTATAACCCCCACTCCGCTTTATTAATGTCACCAGCTCATTTAATAGAAGTTGGTAGGATATTTAACGTGGGGAAAAGTAAAGCTTTATTTCTATTTGTCATAGAATGTGTAAATATTTATTATTTATATTATTTATTTTTAAATCGCCATCATATACTGGAGCGGGATACAGAATAATGTATATTACATAAACAGAATGACCAACACATAAGGACAAACAAACAGATACAGAATGCAATGAGGGCCCATAGGAGCTTACACTCTACAGGGAATTAGGAGCAATGTTGAAACAAAAAGGTAAAGTGGTTGTTCATTGTGGGACGGAGTATGGTCCAACCGCACAGCTGATCCCATTTAGGTTTTGAGGGTGGAGACCAATCTCCACGCTATGCAAGTCCTTCAGAGTTTTAACCACACAGCTAAATCTTGTTTCTTCACTTAAATATTTGTCTTTCTGCAGGATCAGGACATCTTGAATTAAAGCTTCAGGGCAAATTGCAATTAAAGCAGCAATCCTTACTGCTCAACTCAAAAATAGCCTTTTCTTTATTTAATCCATTGACTGTATGGTCCTGCTCTCTTAACTTCTTGTAGCGTCCTAATGTGATTTATGCATTCCTGAAATATCAAGCCCTGAATAACAGGGTTCCTGGAACAAACTGAAATGTATGTCAGATTGTTGTATTAAACATATGTAGCACAGTTTCTTCCACCCCCCCCGCCCCACCCCCCATGGGAGATACACAGCCTATGCTACCTAGTGTGTGGTGCAATACTTGTTAGGGTCAGGAGAGCTGAGTCTGATCTGCGATGTAATGGAGATCAGGACAGGCTTAGATTCTTCTCTGAGCTCTTCTGATGCTGCTTAGCGCCTCCAGCAGTAATGGGCTCCAGGATTTTCGGAGGTCAGCCCCCTCAATTTCACTTTTTACCCCTCGGCCCTGATATTCAGACTGAGGTATATTAGAACAGGATCTTTATTGTGGAACATCCACTGCAGATCTTCTCACAGCGATGAATACAAAAAGGATGGGGGAGCACAATAGTTGGAAACAGGCAGTGTTATAGAACTGATAATTGCTCTTTTTAAGGTGAAGCAGTTATAACCTGAGCGGGTGTGGTGGCTCAGGTGTCTAATGTCTAATTGGGAGGATAGGCACACATGGGTGTATGTGTGTTGGTGTGAAAGTGAAATAAAATAAAGGTATATAAGACTTACACGGCCTTGTGTAAGCCCAGTCGCATCAGAGTTTCTTTAGGAGTCCCGTGTACTTCTGATGAGGCTTTTCTTCTTGCGATGCGGGTTCTTCTTTATGTATGGGCCACTTGCTTCGTTGGTTCACAGTGCCGCTTCAGGGGGATTTCCTCTCGTATATACAGAAAGGAGGATAGGGTTAACACATATAATTGTATACACGTCAGTGAGGGGGGGGGGGGGTGGTGTGTTTATAGACCACCAAGAATTGTATTCTATATAGTATAATCTGGCACTCACACGGACTAGTGTGAGTGTGATCCTATCTTGGTATCTTGTTCAATTAAAGGTGTTGCCCAATCAATATCAGGTGATGAAAGGGTAGGGTATAAGGGTATTAGTAGTAAATATATCACAATACTCACACGGGCCAGTGTGAGTACACACTCCTAGCGGTATCTTGCTCTTCTGTTCCAGTTGTCACTGATGGTGAAGATGGGGTTAACAGATAAAAGATACTAATGTCTGGGGGGTAAAAACACTAACTTTAATAAAAACATGAAAAATAAAACAAACTCAGAATACAAACGATTCTGTGGAAGGTGAATGCAAAGGGTAGGCAGTACGGTGTATAGTTGTAGGGGGTCTCTCTCTTCCGCGTCCGGATGGAGAGCTGCAACTGCACCTCCGCCTCCTCTGTAATGTGCTTTAAAATGTTCCAGGTAAAGAGCAACGCGTTTTGTCCAAGTACTGGACTTCCTCAGGCTCTGTGACACAGTTAGTTAGTGTTAGTGTTAGTTAGTGTTTTTACCCCCCAGACATTAGTATCTTTTATCTGTTAACCCCATCTTCACCATCAGTGACGCGCGTTGCCATGGCGATGCATGACGTCACATGACCCCGCGTCCCGAAGACCCAGCGGCCAGTAGGTAAGTGAGGTTACAGAGGCCTCATGCCTCCCCTGGCATTAAATTAAATGCCTGGGGGAAGAGCGCGGGGCCTCTGTAACAGCCCGCGCCCCCCTGCAAATTCTCCCCCATCGGGGGGCGCGGCCCCCAGTTTACGTACCGCTGTCCTAAGACACAACCCCAGGTGTTGCTTCTCGAAATACTTTTCATTTGTAATGCTCATTTCATATGTTTAGAGCAAAAGAAAGGACAACAAATAGTAGCAGAATCTTATTGTGTCCTATTGAAAATGAAGGAAATGATTCAGTATTTCAAAGATGCATGCAGCGGCTTCACAAGCAAAACACCTTTAAAAAATAAATAAATACTAATATATATATTATATAATAAAAATATATATTCATATATACATATATACTGGATGGCAATTGCGGTGGGGGGTGAGCGAGTCCTCCAGAGGTGAGCTGCATTATTTTCAGCCTCCAGATATTCACTGGTGCTCTTACTCCCAGGGAAATTAAAATGGCTACCAGATCTTGGTGGTCCCATGGGCCAACTGCAACGCCATCTGGTGCGGCTTCATATTCAACAGCCATTTACAACCTCAGCCAGGACATTGGTAACAGCACCGGTGAGTATCTTGGGAACCAGTGGGGTCCCTGGAGTTTAAGATTTCGTGGTTGAGCTCGAGAGGACCCACATTTCCCATCCTGTAAATAAAAATAAAAACCGTGCACACGCAATTTTGTCAAGACTGCTGCTATAACCCTTTGAGTGCCGGAGGACCGCAACGACACAGTGCCACGGCCCCTCCATCACTTGCGACCACGTGACTGCTCTGTCTTCCTGTTCCAGGTCCTCATAGACCATGTGCATGCGATCTCCCCATGAAAACGAAGCAAGATTAAGACACAGCTACTACATCACGGGGCCCCTGGAGTGCCAGACCTCAGGATGTGGTAGCTATGCCTATAAGGCCCCAAAGGGTTAATGCTTTACTGTAATATTGTTCTATGTTTTGTTATTTTGGCTCATGGATAGCATATAACGGAATGTAATCACAATTATAAACATGTTATATGCACTATACACCCCATGTGTACACTTGGCCACCTTGCATGTATATTAATATTTTCTAAGTGCTCATTTTTCACATAACACTTTGCAGGACTACATTGCATACACCAGTGAAAGCAAAGGAGTTAAACTACATTTATGTGACTAGTTTCATGGCTCATAACATAAGGCAAATGATTACCAGCCCTCTTTGTGAACGCCAAGCACAATTGGTTTTAGTAGAAATGACAGAATTAATAAACATGAAAATGCACTTGCATTACATATGACCAGAGTATGTACTGTGTGTACTTGCTGCTGTTCCCTGAGGAAACAAAGCTTCTGGCTGAAAATGTTGCCCATAAGAGCTAGTTGTATTAATGTCACTAGTGGCAGAAACTAAAGTCATGAGATTCTGGTTGGTATAATATGGAAGATTCTGGTTATAATGCTACTAACATCTTGGTTTGCAGAATGAAAACATTGACTACAATACAGTATGTTTAGTCAATTGTGCTTGTCTGTGTCTGGTTGTATACTGTATATCTCTATAGTTGTATATGCCCGTGACAGATAATGTGACTGAATTGTTTAATGCTCAAAGAAATTGCCTATTTTTCTCAGGGCACAGGTTTTCTTTCTTGACTGGCATTTCTTTACACTCTCTTTCTAGCTGACTGTAAGAGAGCGAGAAAGCATAAATATGGAACGAGGAAGAGGACGAAGGGAAGGTCCAGGTGTGAACAGGAACATTTACCCCCAGCAGTACAGCTACCCTTCATCGCAGAATGTAGAGATACAAGAGCTAGCCTCCAAAAGAGTGGACATTCAGAAGAAAAGGTTTTACCTAGATGTGAAGCAGAGCGCCCGAGGTCGGTTCTTGAAGATAGCAGAAGTCTGGATTGGAAGAGGGAGGCAGGATAACATCAGGAAAAGCAAGCTGACTCTGTCTCTGTCTGTGGCTGCTGAGCTTAAGGACTGTTTAGGGGATTTCATTGAGCATTACGCCCACCTGGGCCTGAGAAGCAGCCACGCTCAAAGAAGCGAACATGGAGGCGAGAGAGAGCATGACTCCAGGAGGAGGCCCCACCCGTCTTCCCCTTCAGGCTCTGTGGTATCAGAAGAGCCCCCCACGCACAGCGTTCTAAAGACTGAATATATTGAGCGGGACAATAGGAAATATTACCTAGACCTTAAGGAGAACCAACGTGGCCGGTTTCTAAGGATTAGGCAAACGATGACCAGAGGGCCTGGAATGATTGGCTATTTTGGTCAGAGTTTGGGCCAGGAGCAGACTATAGTACTTCCGGCACAGGGCATGATTGAATTTAGAGATGCTTTGGTCCAACTGATCGAAGATTATGGGGAGGGAGACATAGAAGAACGCAGAGGTGGGGGAGACGAGCCTCCTGAGCTTCCAGAAGGGACTTCTTTCCGGGTGGACAACAAGAGGTTCTACTTTGATGTGGGGTCCAACAGATATGGCATATTCTTGAGGGTAAGCGAGGTGAGACCGCCTTACCGCAACACTATCACCGTCCCTTATAAAGTGTGGACGAGGTTTGGGGACAATTTTATCAAGTACGAAGAAGAAATGAGGAAAATTTACAATGGCCATAAAGAAAAGAGAATGGATGTGCGAGTGGACAGCAGTGAAGAGCAAGAGTGTCCCGAATAGAGCGTCCGTCACCCAAACATCTAACAACATTCAGAAGTCTTTTCATTGGAGACGAAGACTTCCATATTCATCTTTTTGTTCATTCCTTCTTTTCTTTTTAAGCAGAGTATCCTTGTGAAAGTATACATCAGGAGTCTGGTATCTGTGTTTAAGACAAACTACAACCCACATACTCTTATGAGTATACCAGCCTCCGTAGAGCTTCTTCCCTAGATTTCAAGACTATAGAAGTATGTTTTTGATCAGCACAAAGTTCAACACTTAAATACCGTTAGGTAAGGCTTGAATTGCACTATCAAAGCTAATTCCATATATCTATATTTCTACGTGTATAGATATATTCTACACATAACAATCGAAATGTTATCTAAATTTACTTTTTATTTTTATGTATTTCGTTTTATAAAAATGCTCTGCCAAGCTTATTTACAGGGCATTTGTTACTGTGAATGTGTAGGAAATGTGTTTAAAACTTGTGCTAGGCTCTGTTGTTAACGTTTGGCATATCTGCTGGATACAGTATTCAACATTAAAGAGCTAGATCAGGGGAGCTCAACTCCAGTCCTCAAGCCCCCCCCCCCCCCCCCCCAACAGGTCAGGTTTTCAGGATATCCCTGCTCCAGCACAGGTGGCTCAATCAGTGGCTCAGTCTTCGACTCGGCCTCTGATTGAGTGACCTGTGCTGAAGCTGGGATATCCTGAAAACCTGACCTGTTGGGGGAGGCTTGAGGCCTGATGTTGAGCTCCCCTGAGCTGGATGCTGGCTAGGCAGTATGTATTAGCACTCCGCTGTTTACATTGTTGACGGCCAAGGAATTTATACACCTCAAGACAAAAAAAAACAATGTTAACGTGCTAACAAAATAGCTGCACAGAGGTAAAGAGAGAGCTTACCTTTTCTCCCCTTCAATGCTGCTGGAGCCTATATAACTTTATTCTTCAACAGGATTGCAGAGGTAAAGAAGGTTAATTAGATTATTTGGCTTCCTATTACAGATTTGCCCTTCAAAGAGATTTCTCCCTTTTGCGCAGCTATTTTATGACTACATGTGCATCTTTATATAGGCCCGTAATTCGGTGACCTTCTGTTTATAAGTCAAAGTATCTTTGTGGCAAGTCACAATTAAATAATATTGGTGAATGGTAAGAAAGCATTATTTTTACGTTAGATGTTGTTTGATTACAATGTTGTGCAGCACCTTCTAGCAAAAAGAAAATGTGTAGATTGCTAAAAATAAATCTGGGTTGCATTAAAAAGGTGGAGCAAGGTCCTCATCAGTACTAATGGACCACAAAACCATACAAAATCTGCCCTTATCTACGTATTTTTTTGCACATGGGGTGCTGACTTTATATGGTGTAGAAGCACTGAAAAGAGATGCTTTAACAAAAAAGAAAAAAAAAATATATATATACACAATTAGTGTTTAGTTGATTGAAAACTGTATGTATATCATAGTTATGCATGTTAAGCATACCTAGAGAGTTAGGTGAGGTACACAGTATCTATCGCTGTATGCTGTTGCTGCTAATCACAGTGCCTGTAGTAATGGAGAACATGGACACACCGCAAACTGGGTATATGAATGTAACAATAATCATCATTTGGGCCATATATTTTTCCACCCTAATATTTAACTTATTTGTCTACATCAGTCAGCAAATGGTATTTGTTCTTAAGTACAATTTGTTCTTGCTACTGTAATCGTTCCATAGCTTGATGAGGACCCTTATCCACATTAAGGGGTAGCATTTTTTAATATGTCTGCTCCAGAGCACACCATCCCTTTATAACCATGGTAGTCCGGACATACATGTGGCTTTCTTAGCGTCCCAAGATAACAAAGCAAAAAAATTTATTTTTTAAATCAAAGAAAAGGACTTATACAATATTAAGGGTATTATAACATATAAGGGTATTTCTTCTTACCCGTTTTTTTATTTTTTAGTAAATAAATGCAGCAGTTCCTTGCCTTTACAGCAATGGAAGTTGCTGTTCGATATGTTCTCCAGTGATCGATCGGTGAAGATCCAGCTTCCCAGGCACGCAATATGGCCGCCTATTTCAAAAGAGGAAGTGCTGTAACTTCCTAAGTAGTTGCTATAACATTAAAATCATTTTTTTTAAAGGGCATAGAGTTAAAAAAAAAAATTGCAGTATATATTCCCTACTACTACACAACTGATGTATTTAAAAAAAAATATATAGTATTTTGAATGAAGTGCTGCTTTAAAGCAGAATTTCTACGGTCAGTCTTGTCAATCTCAAAATGTAACCATTAGAAACGTTTGCGTCCCTCTTTAAAGCAGCAGTGCCCTCTACTCGCCGTAAAAAAAACAAACCAAAACCCCCCCCACGTTTTCCTTTCTTTTTACCGTTGTGAAGTCCTTGGCTGCTTTTAGTGAAGCCCCCCTTGCTTGATACATTACATTGTTGCTGTCTGGAGATATCATTTATTAAAAATGTGCTTCCCCAGGAAGTGAAACTGACCACTGCTATTTACACACTTAGAAGTAACGGACTGTGCCGTGGTTGATGCTACTGAAATAATGAACAGGGGAAAAGTCGGCAAACAATAGTCCGTAATAAAAGGAAGAACTAGATCACTGCAACTAACTGTTTGTGAGGACTTAATTTTTTTGGGGGGGGGAAGGGGAGGTGCGGGTGGGAGGATTTTACTGCTTTAAAATCCAAATTGGCCACAAACAAGCCAGTCATAAACCCCAGCAGTATGCGAACACTCCAGTATATAGATTGTATACACACACCACCTGTATATTTCACGGATTGGCTCATTGACTTGCAAGTTGCTGTCACCCACCTTTTCCGACGTCATGTCACCTTTTCCGACGTCATGCCACTCCATGAGACAGGGAAACTTTGATTGATTGGAAATATTTTTTGTAGCTGGATTGTCTACAATTTTATGAGCCATGTAGTTACGTATTATAGACCCACAGGGTACAATACTTGGGAAAGAAATGTGGATTGCTGCTTTTCATCTTTCAACGCAATCGTTAATATATAAGCGTGTAGCAGGTTTTCCCCCACCCTCTGGGAGATCTCACTATTACACGGTGTGTTGTGCTGGTTACCTGCTCGCTCACAGAAGTGCTGAGTTTCCGCTGGTATTAATGGGGAAGGCAGGACAGGCTTTTTGGGTGATGGTTGATTCTTTCCCACTGGTGCGGCCCCTCCATCTCTTGCAGGCTCCAGGATTGCTGGAGGCAATCTCTGCAGGAGAAGTCTCTTCTAATACCCCCCCCCCCCCCCCCTCCCCTGATTAATTGCAGACTCAGGCCGGAATATATAAAATAACTGGAATACTTTATTCTTCACAACATTGAAGACAGCATATATCTTTTTCAATTCTATTCCTTCCTCCAGATGGTCCCTGGAATCAACCCAGGAGGTTTGAGGCCTCCAGGGTCTATCCTCTGCTCTTCCTTCGCCAACTGGTAGGATGAGGGGTAGCTGTCCCACTCCCCTAAGGGAGGGGATGGAAGTTTGTCAGAGTTCTGACTCCACGCTCCCTGCACTCACTCTCTCCCTCTCTCTAAATTTGGCTGTGCAGTCCCTTAAGTACCCCAGGGGGTGGTTCAAGGTCTTAGCCCCTGATTGGGCAGAACACTGGCCTTAGCCTGCCCCCAGTCACTCAAGGGAGCTGCTTACTGCAGGGGAAAACCCGGATTGATCCTAACACTGCCTGCGCTGGTACCAGGGCTTACGTGTTAGGAAGGGCAGATTAGTAGCCAAATAGAAGACATGGCTACACATGCTTAAATTGAGTGACCATCAGGAAGTACAGTACAGGTTCAAGAACATAAGCAGGGCTGGGTGGTGGTCAGCAAGATCGTTTGAGGCACTACAGTTTTTTATGATTGTTTTTTCTCTTGGGAAAAAAGGGGGGGGGGAAACTGAACTGAATCAAGCTGTCTCACTGAAATAAGTCCAGTAAGCAACCATAGTGCTGATTTAAATGGAGTCCGCTGGTTAACTCTTAGCAGGTTCATATTTCTGTTGGGTAACGTTCTTGCCATGTTTTGAAAGGATTGTACGATTATAAACTGCTGAGCAAAAGTAGTCTATCCACAAATTCCTTCATCCTTAAAGATCACTTCTGGTTTACTTGTACGTTCTTTTTATAAGTGTATTAATCATACCTTTTTGTGTGGGCAAATAGGGCACAGATTATTCAAAGTAATTTAACTCTTGCAACACGAATGAAGGAGTTGACGATGGCTGCAATCAACTCTTAAACTTAAACTGGACCAGACAAAATTAGTTTATCCTTATTTCCAATATATAAAATATGGGAGAAAAAAGCTGAACGATTCCTAACAATGGTCCCTCAGAGTCTACGATAAGGTGGTGTATTCACTAAAGTGCCCTAACTAATATTATTGCTAATGGTCATCTAGCCGAGTGGCTGTTAATTTCTGATAATTGCTATCACTTAAGTGAATATATCCCAATGTGTGTAGGGTTTTACTACCACTCAAGAATTGCATGTTGTTTATGCAGACAAGCGAGGTCTGCAAAGGGGGGAACTGTATGAATGGAAGGAGAATTACATTTTGGTACTAATCCCTTGGTGTTGACGGTGACACTTCCCTTTGGCTGAAAAAAGGCAGCAGTGAAACAAGCTAGGCGTTCATAAAAAGATGCTTTTTAAAAAGGCTAAAACCTATTATCAGATTATTTTTTTCTCCTAAATAGAATTTCTTAATATAGCGGAAGATCTGATCTGTTCATTCCTTCCCACATCTTGCACTAGATGATGAAAGTGCAATTAAAGGGTTGCAAGTCTACCATTCTAAGCGGACGTGTGTAGCACATCTCTTCACGAAGCTAAGCAAAGCTATACTTTAATGCTACATTACATTTTAGGATATTTATGTCTAGATGGCTTGGAGGTACGGAATACCGGGTCTGTTTGTGGCTCTTCAGGCTGCTTATGTGAATGGCACTACCCAGAATCCTTGTTTGCAGCCTAACCACTGTCTGGCGTGACAATGGGGTGAATGAAGCAGGTTTGGGGACTTCTAGGAGATACTGTATGCAAACATGCTCAAGGCTAATCTATCTTTGCTGCACCTAGAGAAGTGTTTGAAGTGCAATTTAATTAGACAGTGCTGTGTAGCTTTGGCAGTGAATATATGACCAAGTGTTTGACAAATAATTTTACAGAACCTACTAATCTTTATTAATTTAAAGCCTTATTGTCAATCTACTGTATGGCTTTCTGTCCTCTTGCAGCACTGGCTTTTGTTAAGGGGCACAATGTAAATCTGTTTAACATAATTTAAATACTTGTTTCTAGAGTGTTTTCTTATATTGCTGTGCAGCGCCACATGTAGTCTGCGTATCCCATGCCTTGAAACCATGTGCATGTTATCCATATTTTAACATAATTGGGACTAAAGTGTATAAATCGTATGCTCGCACATGCTAAAAAACCTGTCCGCTTTTAGCCACCGAGTGCAGAGTTCCACTCCCCTGTGCTGCTGTAGTATAGAATTACAGATTGTCACTATATATCTTTGACACAATAAAAGGTAAAGGATAAAAAAAAAGTGTGAATGTACAATGCTCTAAAATATTCAGCACTGTGCTGTTTAAAAAAAATAATAATAATAATTTATATATATATATATATATTACAAAAATCAAAAAATACTGTAGCACTCTGTAGGATATAAATATGGTTTTAATGCATAAGGTGTCAAATACAGGAAAAAGGGAGCGACGTTTCGGACCTCCCGGTCCTTTATCAAGGAGCTTGATAAAGATCCGGGAGGTCCAAAACGTCGCTACCCTTTTTCCTGTATTTGACCCCTTATTCTTGCTTGATGCATTAAAACCATATCTATATCCAACCATATCTATATCCAACAGAGTGCTAAAGTATTTTTTGATTTTTGTACTATCTATTTTCACGGCTGGGCGGGGATCCCAGCTGCTCTGCAAAGATAACTAACTTATTGAGAATATATAATATATTTAATCTCGTTTAACATATTTTGTCATTCAGCAATCAAACTGCTTCAGAAAGTAAAGAGGAGCGCACAAGAAACCTAGTTACATATGTGAGAGTGCTAAATCTTAAATGGAGGAATACATATAGCAAACATCTCTAATTTTATGAAAGGTAAAATAAAAGTTAAATATGCTATCTCTGATTCTCGACAAAATACCTGATTTTATTATAAAGAAAGTACTTTGGATGAGGAAGAATTAAGAGGTGCTCAGGATCACTATTTTCACCATGTTCAGAATAAGTAGTGGGTGGAAGTATAAACTGTTGCTTTAAAGCGCTATTGTTTTTACTGATCTTAGAAAATTAGTGATGTTATCACCAAAAACTAGTTACTACAAATACTTTTTTTAGTTTAATCGCAAGTAAGATGAAATTATGTTTTAATTTTCTGTATGCACTGATGCAATATATCATTTTCCCACCAGCTAAGAAGCATCGTCTTTATTAAAATTGCCACTTAAGTTTTATGCAGGCCGAAGAACACGAAAAGCAGAAATGAATAAATATACAGATGTAGCAAAGGTTATTGCACTCGCAGATCATTGCGTTTTATAATGCAGGTTGTCACAGATTTTTTTGGAGGGTTCAATAGCTGTGATAACGCAGAATATCACAGAATATCCCTCAACAATGTGCCATCTTAAAATTGAGAAAAGGAAGTATTCATTTGCATGTAACGGCGACATGATGACATTTCCAAGCCAAAGATCGCAGTGATAGCATAAGACTAATTTCAAATGGTATTATTCATAAGTTGCTAAATCAGTCTTGTGAGCTACAAGAAGCACACTATGCTCCACCCATTAACCCAAAATGAATAACGGATAAAACAATAGGGCAAATCATAGCAAAATGTTGATCCTTGTTGATTGATATTAATATTCCCCAGCAAGTGTCCCGTGGAACTCATTCTTTTACACTTTCATGGTGAAATCATTTTCCTAAGACACAGCTCAACACTTAGCAGCGTTTTGAATCCTAATCTATATAGACCAGGAGTGGCCAACTCCAGTCCTCAAGGGCCACCAACAGGTCAGGTTTTAAGGATATTCCTGCTTTAGCACAGGTGGCTGTCATTGACTGAGCCACCTGTGCTGAGGAAGGGATATTCTTAAAACCTGACCTGTTGGTGGCCCTTGAGGACTGGAGTTGACTACCTCTAGTATAGACCCATGTCATGAAGATTTTAGTTTGAACCGAGATCAGGAGAGACTTGTTAAGCCTGTGTGGCTAGGTTGAAGAACAAGAATTTTAATTTAAAATAGAAATATTAAAGCCCATGGCTTTTGTGCAAGTCTTTTAATTTCATCACCATTATACACAAATTGGGAGTATGGTCATTCTCTTCTTACAAATAGATTATTTGGGGTCATTTCACTAAAGTCATAACGGACTGATAACAGCAATCAATATTGCCTATTATGATATAGTATATAAACTCCTTCATTATTGAATATATCATCTCAATGTCTGTTTCATTATCCACATATTCTCCACCCAGTTTTCACCTTTTCACGGATGGACATTGACACAGACATACAGCAGCAGTGGAGTATGGATATTTACAACGGAGAGAAACTACTGTAATTTATGTTAAATGTTACCATAAAATGCATGCATGGTGGTTTTTTTATTTTTTTTTATTATTATCTGAGAACAGTATCCTTACTGTAGCTTTATTTTACGATTGCAGTGGTTTAACTACTACCCTGGTGACAAGTATTTTTGGCTAAATAGTATATATAACCACGAGAGAGAATTAACAAGGATTATATAGTGATAACTATTGATTGTAATATTATTTGTCATTTTCTTCGTGGTTTTGAGGTTTTTGTGTACGAGTTATAAACATGTCTTGATACAAATGTTCTGGTGTCTTATTGGACCGTGATTAGTTTTAGGGTGTGATGCCTCTTGTTATAATTAACAAGTGATGTGTTCTGATGAACAATACTGTATCTAGAAGTTTTTTTGTTGTGTTTTTTTTTTAATGCAGGTTAATTAAACGGTATACTATAAATAATGCAGAGGGGGGGGGGGGGTTCCCCCCTCTCCCTTTGACACAATCTCATGTACATGTGATGATGAGCATTTACGTTTAATTGTTCAGTTTAGGAAGTTAAAATACATGATATGAGCAACTTCATTCTCACATCTGTTACATTTCATGCAATTTTTCAGCCCTGTTCTATGCTTGAACGTCTTCGCCTCCTTGGTGCCATCCCGTTATTTAGAATTGGCCTTTGCTGTCACTATAGCTATAGGTTTTCAACATTTTTGTAAAAGATACTGTATTGTGAGGATGGCCGACTCTTTGCATGATAAGATGACCCTTTGCATATGAGACTCCAGAACATAAGGAAGGGAAAATAAAGTTTGGCAACTGTTTTTCTAGAATCTTCCATGCAAGGCATTCTCTCATCTGTTAGACAGTATGCTATGACACTACTTATATGTAAGAAAGTGTTGCAAAACAAATTAAATTCGTTTTACAATGTCATTTAACTTATGGAATTTGAAGTTATGCAACGGTGCATGTATTGACCTTCTTAATACATGACAGATGATTCACTACATTTTTTTTCTTCGTTTATCATGCAACAATGGTAATTATTTCAGTAGCGCTACCTTAATTTAGGCAACTGGACCCTTAATACCCTCATCTCTTCTCTTAAACATTCCACTTTTTAACCTAAACAACCTGCGTTCATACACACCTTTTCTTCTTGGCAATAAAACGATATTTTTCTGACTTTATAGACATGCATATACAGTTTTTAAAACCCAAGGTCATGTCTCATTACAACATAAGTATACATGTTCCTCTTACAGTGCGGCAAAGTATCACCAATATTTAATAATTTTATTTTTAGAATACCAAGTCTATTGTATTCTAAAGTAATTTGTGACGAAGTAAAAGTTTAGGTAAACTGTTTAAATACCAAGGCAACGCTGTCTCTCCAAAAAATAATTATCTGATCTAATCCCTTATCAGTTTTTTTGTCGCTTTTCAATTTTTGCTGCGCAAATAATTTAACTTGCTTGCCAGTCATATTGATATGTTTAATTAAAGGTGATGGCAAGTAATGAATATCAGCAATTGGTAATCTCTAGTGCATGAACGTGACTATTCCACCAAGGTCATTCATGCACCTGTACTACTTATACCTTTGTGAATTGATCTACGTCCAAATGCAGATATTCTGCTTATATAAATCCTATAATAATTTACGGGTTAATATAATTTAAATATAAAATGAAACCTTTTAAGGCGCAGTGTAAAAATCACATGGATTTGTTTATGTAAAAATGTTTTATACAATAACTTGTTTTTCAATGTTGCCTCTCAATTCATATTACTTCTCATTAATGAAGAAACCGAAACCCTTAAATGATCTTGTAGCCTGAGATCCAGTGAACATTTTAGCATTATTTCTGTTCAATGGTAATCTGTCCATTCACTTTTTGTTTTCTTGTGCTTAATTACTTCCTTTAGATTATAACTGCAATAGAGTTCCATATACATAACGTTCCATGAGCTGGATAGAAGCTTTACATGAGCTGTTATATGTGATATTTAGTGGTCAGGAAAAACTACATACAGTAGATGTGGATGGTACTTATACTAGGAATGAACAAATACAAAGAAGAAAGTAGATACCAAAACATTAATTGGATTGAAAATTAGAACTGGTACTAAATCAAAGAAACAACATTTGGGGTGCTACGAACAAAGATCCTATTTTAGGACCTCTAGGGGGCATTTTGAATGTTTAACTTTGAGTTTTAAATGTACTTAGTCATTTTCAGTTTATTGGGTAGTAATTTTAGTTATATGGAGCAATGTGGGAATTTGGGAGACGTAGTAGGTACCCTAAATGATGGTGGGATGTATCCATTTTCTGCATCTCTTGAAGACCTGTTCTAGATTTGTGGATGGATTAAAAGTGACGATTTGGAAATTTTCATCAAACGTGTGAAATCTGAGAAATATTTCTTACAACTGACACAGGCACTAAAGAATAGCACATCTTTTAATAATGGTGTACACATTTCATAAAGGTTGCTTGACACATTGAGTTACTATTTAGCACATTGCATTTCAGTATGTCCAGTGTACGGACAGGGAAAAAAGGTTATTTGACACCCTGTATCGGGTACGTTTGTCCTGTTATATCTAATACAGTTGCACATACTTTTTATAGAAACAAAACGGTAATTTTGAAACTCTATGCTTTTCCATTTTAAAAGTACAGTATTTTCAAAAAGGATGATGCAATAATTTTGCCAGCTATGGCCTGTGCACAAATACATTAGATTGACCATTTAGTAAACCCATAGTCCAAATTGAATAGCCCACTGCAAACAATTTCTAAGAATTAGATATATATTATGTAGATAAAGAAGTATGTGCAACGCTTCACAGAATACATACAAATGTGTTTTTATATAGACATATACAAGATATTACCTATAATAATACAGGTCGTTATAATATAAGATCTCCATCAAATAAAAAAACATACATAAAAAATAAAAATAAAGCAATCCATCCCTTCTCAAAAGAGCTTCAAATCTAACAGATGCCAGGAGAGTTAGAGACAGCGGGAGACTTGCAGTGTATTGCAGTGCTTGGCCAAGGGTGTTTGCAAGGGCAAATATGACAGGGGGAGTATTTAGATGCTTCATTGAAAAGCTTTTTTTTTCTTTTCATGGTTGCTGCATGGTAGATCTTTTGAGTTAGGGGTTCCATAGGTCAAGGGTCATGAATGAAAAATATTTTAGGCATGGAGCAGTAGGGGTGGATATAAGACCGATTTTGAGCCGGTTATAAGTTGCTTTGGGTATAGGGAGAAGTTAAGAGAGTAGTGAGGGAAGTGTTGAGAGGAGGTAGAGTAGTAATCCTTAAAGAAGGAGTGGAGGTAAACTTTCTATTGGATTTTGAATGTAATGGGGAAGACGGGAGCGTGATTTTAGGAGGTAAGAAACATGAAATGGTTGCCTCTGGTATTTGCACATTATCTTCTTTCCCTAATGGAATAGAATTGAATGTATGTACAGGCATACCCCGGTTTAAGGACACTCACTTTAAGTACACTCGCGAGTAAGTACACCTAGCTTAATAGGCAAACGGCAGCACACGCATGCGCCTGTCAGCACGTCCTGAACAGCAATACCGGCTCCCTACCTGTACCGAAGGTGTGCGCAAGCGGGGAGACTATAGAGCCTGTTACACATGCGTTATTTACATCAGTTATGCACGTATATGACGATTGCAGTACAGTACATGCATCGATAAGTGGGAAAAAGGTAGTGCTTCACTTTAAGTACATTTTCGCTTTACATACATGCTCCGGTCCCATTGCGTATGTTAATGCGGGGTATGCCTATATATCATGAACCAGCACATGGCAAATGCACCAGCTAACTTGGTTGTGTATTGTATTGTATTGTATGTCTTTATTTATATAGCGCCATTAATGTACATAGCGCTTCACAGTAGTAATACATGTGGTAATCGAATAAATAACAGATAATATAAATAACAGATCATGGGAATAAGTGCTTTAGACAAACATAACATTAAGGAAGAGGCGTCCCTGCCCCGAGGAGCTTACAATCTAATTGGTAGGTAGGGAGAACGTACAGAGACAGGAGGAGGGAGTTCTTGTAAGTGCGTCTGCAGGGGGCCAAGCTTTATGTATCATGTGTTCAGAATGTTCACAGTGCTATTCGTATGCTTCTTTAAGCAAGTGTGTCTTAAGGTGGGTCTTAAAGGTGGATAGAGAGGGTGCTAATCGGGTACTGAGGGGAAGGGAATTCCAGAGGTGTGGGGCAGTCAGTGAAAAAGGTTTAAGGCGGGAGAGGGCTTTAGATAAAAAGGGGGTAGAAAGAAGACATCCTTGAGCAGAACGCAAGAGTCGGGGTGGTGCATAGCGAGAAATTAGGGCTGAGATGTAAGGAGGGGCAGAAGTGTGTGACGTATGCTGAGGATAATTCTAGGAACTGGATTGCTGTTAGGATCAAATATTACTAGAAGAATACTGTGTGGTACCTACATTAATCTGTGTTCTTTTAGGAAGCATAAACGGCACCATTGTTCTGATCTATTTTCTTTAAAAGAATCTCATGTTGATCAACAGCCTCTGTATTCTTTGTAAAAAGATCACAAATATTGAAAAAGGATTCTAGGATTTAGTCAAGGTTCTATTCTTTTTGTTTTTAACTTATCAAGGAAGAAAGATGACAGGGATGCAAAAACGAGGACATTCACAATATTCAGGCGTAGTTAAACACATGAACACTAATTATATTGTATTGTGCTAGCCATGAGGCTGTGTACTCCATTACAATGTATACATTAAAACTGTATACGATTAAGGTAAGCACCAAAACAAAATTGACAGATAAGAACATAGGACATAATAGTATATTGTATATAGGGGGAGCAGAGTCCCACCTGCAAAGAAAAACCACAATACTGTCTACTCCACTGTTCTTTAACCTTTTCTTGGTTAAGGATCCCTATAATTATATTGTGAAATTCTGAGGAACCCCAACCCTCTCTAATAGCGTGCCTGAGATCAGATGCATTGTAAGGAACCCCAACCCTCTCTAATAGCGTGCCTGAGATCAGATGCATTGTAAGGAACCCCAACCCTCTCTAATAGCGTGCCTGAGATCAGATGCATTGTAAGGAACCCCAACCCTCTCTAATAAGCGCGCCTGAGATCAAATGCATTGTAAATTCTTCTGTATTTGGTACAGTTTTCAAATGACCTTAAAATTACAGAGAACCCTTTAGGGATGCCCAAGGAACCAGAGTGTTCCTAGGAACCCCTGTTGAAAAACACTGGTCTACTGTCTTAATGCACGTTCCTTAAGAAATGGCTGACAAGTTTGTTGAGTATTGCACTTTTACAAATTAAGTGCTGCCCTTATGATGATCATGATTAAATGTTAGTTAGGTTATTGTGTTAAGCAGTAAACCATTAATGAGCCTGTTGAGGGTGCTTCTAAACAGTCTGAATGAGTCCAATAATATTTGAACAGGTCTGGCAATGTAGCGGTCTTCCAAGAAGGAAAGTGTTTGATGTGACAGATCGAGACAACCGCTACCCTCTGCTTCGAAGCAGACGAGTTTTATAGCTCTTGTGAGATCTCCTTGCTGGAAAATAATTGGGGTTGCCATCTCTTTTTGAGAAAAAAAAAAACCTTTAGTTGGCAGAAGATATATTACTAGAACCTGCATGACCCATTGAACATGCATTTCAGGTACATTTTTAGGAAAATGTGGGAGATCTCTTCTATTGACAAAAATTGACTTCAGGGAACATTTCCAAGGAAGAAAGTGTCCAAATTATAACATTTGCGTCAAATTATGAATGGGGAGAGTTGGTCAATAAAAATCAATGTCTTGGTCATCTGTTTCTTGTACAAATAAAAATCAGGTGATTATCCCCGAAGCATTAGTAAAAAGTAATGGAAATTGATATTTTCTGAAGCTTTTGCTTAGAGACTTTTTTTTTTTCTCTCGTCAAAAGTGAAATGACCAAGTCAGCTAAATATGTGATCAGACTAAGAAGTAGGTCAATCTGAGTTTTTGGATGTAGGCCGCAAACAGTAACGTTGGTAACGGCTGCACTTACTTATTCCTTTCTTGTTCAGTTATATAACTCGGTTTCTGTTATAAAAAAAAAAAAAAATAGAGGGTTTTTTTTTCCCCTTACCGCAGTCCTGCTGACTGATATTGTAAACACAGGGCCAATAGTTATACATTTCCAAATTTACAACGGTGAACGTGGTTCACGAAGAAAGAGTTCATGGAAAAAACTATCCACACAGAGTAATTTTTATGAGAATGTTATATTATTTTTATCTCGTTTTGCTCTCTTTCTATAACGGAGGAAATTGGTCAATCTCTGATATTGTAGGTGTTTCTATAGCAATGGTTGGGTAGTGTAGGATGATAAGTTATTTGTGTAGTATAAAGCAAAGTTATTGAAATGGCATTCTCCTCGGACATTTTTGTGTAGTTCTAGTATTTAAGATCGGCCTACAAATACTATAATTTTATCGAGCAGAAGTAAAGACGTATATGGAGGGCTCTGAAGCGAGTCTACTCTTCAATGTTGCAATAATCCTGTGATCACGTTGTAGGTATGCTCTGGCAATTTATTCTATTCATAGAAAGGTATAGTTTTTATGAATCCATAATTTTTTAGATCTTGGTTTTTCTGGCATCATAACATTGGAAAGTGTACCCTGGCTGTGGTATCAAGTTTTGCACTATGATTGTGCAATAAATTGTTGCCGTTTCATATAATACCTTCGTTATTTTGCATTACACCAGTGCAATTAATCTCCCAAGTACAATTTTTACACCTTGATAATAAGGGAAAAATGGAAATTAAATGCTACCTTGGAATTTTAATGAATTCCTCTGGTACTATAAAATCATGCAACAATATGTAGACCAGCGTTTTTCAGGAATCCCTAAAGGGTTCCTTGCCATTTTCAAGGATTTGAAATGTACCAAATACAGAAGAATTTACAAAGACATCTAATCTCAGAAGCTATTAGAGAGGGTTGGGGTTATACATAATTTCACAATATTATTTTAGGATTCCTTAACCAAAAATAAGTTGAAAACCGCTATAGGTTTTTGACACCTCAACTTCGCTTGCAAGCTTTGCATATTTATTTTTTATTTATTTATAAAAATGTTTTAACAGGAAGTAATACATTGAGAGTTACCTCTCGTTTTCAAGTATGTCTTGGGCACAGAGTTACAGCATAACAGCACATGGTTACACTAAATTAACAGGGCTATACAGTCAATTCAGACATTTCATTTATATAGCTCCCCATGAAGCCCCATGCTGCTGCAGCAGCTTCACACCTACATTCTGCACACCACTGCACAGCAGTCTTTCTTCTCATGAATAATGGCAGAGTTTGACTGAGAACATGGGGTCAATATAGTTCTCTGTGGATTGCTGAGGTGCTTCCTAAAAGAAAAAATTGCAGATCTAATTTTTATACAAAGTGTACTATTATTTAGCATTCCATGCAGACATTAAATGCTTTACCTACACCATAACTATATCAAATAGGCTAGAACAGGGGTAGCAAACTCCAGTCCTCAAGGGCTGTTTTCAGGATATCCCTGCTTCGGATGAGCCACCTGTGCTGAAGCAGGGATATCCTGAAAACCTGATCTGTTCGTAGTCCTTGAGGACTGGAGTTGGCCACCCCTGGGCTAGAATATGGATGATGTCTATATAATATATAATTAACATCCTCTCTCATGTCTTCACATTCAGAAAATTATTTGCATTTGATAATGTTTGGAGGACATATGGAGGAGGGTGCTTATGTCTCAAATAACTTAAATAACAGTAAATAAGATAAAAGGTTTAGCTTTGTCTATGCTTTGAATCTAAATATACAGACATACCCCCCTTAACTTTCCCCCGTGGCCAAGATTTGGTGGAGAAAAGGGACGCAGCAAAAACATTGGCACTCAGTGTTTTCGAAGATCAAGGGCCTTTGTGATTTATATACGTGTTTATAAAAACATGTTTTTGCACTGTAACATAGTTAAGATTTGCACGGTTAATAGTCCTCTAAATTGCACCTGCATTTTGAATGTCTTGTCTGAAAAGAAATAAAAAGTGCAGAATATGTCTAACATCTGTAATAATACTGAATATTGAGAGAAATTATATACAGTAAATAATAAAGCAGTTGGCACTACCATATACTCCAAAATGTCCTGATGCTTGTCCCATATGCATAAATAAGAAATAATTACCAGATCCAATAATGAGACAGCACATAGATGTTGATATTCCAATGATGTGTATTAAAAATACAAGGTACCGCAACCGACGTTTCGGTCCACGTAGATGGACCTTCCCCGGGGTTGTGCGCACAACCCCGAGGAAGGTCCCTCTACGTGGACCGAAACGTCGGTTGCGGTGCCTTGTATTTTTAATACACATCATTGGAATATCAACATCTGTGTGCTGTCTCATTATTGGAAAATATATATATATATATAATATATATATATATATATATATATATATATATATATATATATATATATATATATATATATATTTACAAAACTGTAATTTTTTAATTTTAATGAATAATAGTAAATAAGAATGCCTTTTAACACCAATTTTATAAGTACTTTGCTACTCCTGTGCCTGTCTCTGTGAGAGGCTTGCTATTTTGTGAGATTTGAAAAGGAGACATTTAGGGAGGTTTTAAGACACTAATAATAAGATGACTCTCTTGATTTTATATTTATTTTTTATTATTTAGTATACATTTCCAGAAAAGTTTGATGGACTTGAAGCATACGTATTCTGACCTAGATAATTTGCCAAAAGTAAAAACAAACCCAACTCAGCCTCTAGAAACAGTAAAATAGTATAAGCCCTTCAATATTATTATTATTTGTAAATGAGATGGACATATTGATTCTTTAACCCCTTGTGTGCCGGAGGGGCCGCAGAGTGCCACGGCGATCATGCGACCGCTCCTCAGTGATATGATCATGACAACACCTGTGATTCGAACAGAAGAGGAGTCATCACTTCAGGCCGGATCGTGTTCAGTGCTCCACATGTCCTCTTGAAAATGGGTAAAAAGCCAAGGCCGTAGCTGCTACGTTATGGGGTCCCTGGAGTGCCAGATTTCATGACGTAGTTGCTATGTTATGGGGAAACTAAGGGGTTACTATGTAAAAGTGATGGGTAGAATGGGGAATAAAACTGAAGCTCAAGATCTCATTTTTCTTCATCAGCTGTTGAGCTGACCTTGTTATCAATGCTAATGTATTCATTCATTTGTAAACCTGTAAAGAAATTCATTCCCAGCTACCGCAAAAGACAGAGACGTTGTGAGACTGCATATTTTTATTCTTGGCAAGGGATTTGGCACATTCCATCTTCACAAAATGTAAAATTGTAAATAAAAAAAAAAGGATATCTCGGAGAACCAAGGCAGCTATTAAGAGGCAATAATGGCTGAAAAAGAACAACTTGGGAAATACAGAGGAATCAGGACTTACTGTCTCCATAGCCACGGCTGAAAAAGCTAAAAGCCGCAGCTCAGGATAGTGCTGACACGATCGTGCCGCGGGGAGTCCATGTGTCTGGATCGGCTCCCCCATGCCCCGCGATAATCCTCCGGGGCCTGGGTAGTCTTGCTACATCTGTATCTACATGAAGTTGAAATGGGCAAGGATTGGGCTTTTGTTCTATAAAGCGGTCTTTCTATGCCCCATCTTCAATATGCTGTGAAGCCACTGCACTGTGCTGCAGAAGATCTTGGCACTATTTACTTAAATGGAGTTGATCACTTTTCCAGCACTGGGAAGTGACTTCACAGCATCTTGAATATTGGCCTTTGTGTGAACAAACACCTGATTGGGGGGGGAGACACACAACATAATTTGTAATGCAGATTACAGATACGGGTGGTGCTGACACCTAAATTACATTCTGGAAGTCTTCAAAATGTTGACATCCTATTCCAGTAGTGGTGACAAGGCAACACACCAGCAGTGCAGGTGTAATGTAACACTACCATCCCTCCGCACTTGTCAGCAAATAGTTTGAATCTATTTATCCAGGTTCATAACTACTTCTCGCTTCCAGTGGCATCCTACTTTTTTTAAATGGCCATTCTTCAGTTCCAGAAGATAAAGTCCCATAATTACTAAGCGGTGCTAATCTGGAAGACATCTAACATCCCGTTCATGTGGCTGAGCTTTAAGGGCTCTTCTGGTGCTAGAAGGGTTCTTGTGGGCATAGCAAAGCTTAGTAACTATGGGCTATTGTGTAATTCTAAATCATAGACGCTGTTAAAGTCATGCACTTGGACTGCAGAGGCAGACATCAGAATACATTATTAATGGGCAATAATAAACACAACTACAGAGTCTAAGAGTTATACTGTAGTTGACATTTTAAAAAGCAGTGTAGCAAAGCTATCATCATTCTGGGTTTATATATATATATATAATATATATATATATATATATATATACATACATACTGTACATACATACATACTCACTGTCAGTTAGCAGCAACATTGCAGGCACCACAGACAGTGAAGAAAGTGTTGACAAAAAGGAGTAGATGGTAATGCCCCTTTGTACATTATTGTTAACCCTCTTACATAGAGGGTTGCATTCTAGAGAAAATGAAAAAAGCTGCATGATTTTCACTATGACCTTTATTTCTGACCCGGACATGTGCGCATTAGAAGAAAGAAGTAAAGTGTAATTGAAACTTTCCAAAAGAAATTCAGGAATGAAAGTACAGAACGAATGCAGTTTTAAGAGAAAGTTGGATGCTAGAACAGCATGGTTAGGCAGTGCAGCTGAAACACTGCAGATTTTGGGAAATTCTTAATTTCGGAAATGGTAGTAGATGAATTAAAACACTCATCAGTAGAGATGGTGCATGCTAATTCAATACAATAGCAGTTTAGAACTTCTTGGAATAGACACAAGTGACACCTTGAACTTAAGGAAAACGTATCCAGTTTTAATGAGAACTCCTCTATTACAAAACAGTGTTTCTTATTAGGAGCCAGTCTCTGAAATCGCCAAAATTAATTGAATATGTTAATTCTTAATGGGGCTCTCCATTCATTTAAAAAAAAAAACTACAGATAGTAGTGAGCCTTTCTTCATGCTTCAGTTATAACCTGTGTGCTGGTGAAAAGCAAAAACTGTAAATGCCAGGAACATAATCCTATAGTCGCCCACTAATAAATTCCATTCTGCATTGTTTCACTATTTGAGCTCAGTGGGAAAACAATGAAATCATTCACATGGCAGAAAATTTTAGTTGCTGTACAGTTATCTCTGCGATAAAAGTTTGCTATTTAATTCTCTTAGCCTCTGTCCTCAAATAATGCATTCCTTGTGACCTGATTTACAGTTACATTTTTTTATTTAGTACATCTAACACTTTAAACCTCGAGGAGTCATATTATTGGGATTATTATGTCAATGTATGCGTGTTTTTTCATGTACTTCACTAGTACTAAATGTAGTAGTACAGTAGTACAAATGGTAGCAAAGTGTGTGTGTTTTGCTCACATGTTCCAAAATTCCTAGAGAACGTGTGTGTGTGTGTGTGTGTGTGTGTGTATATAATTATATTTTAAAAAACTATTTTATTATTTTTTTATTATTATTATTATTACAGTAAAATCTATAGAAGTAATTAACCTGAGACTTTTGAGTGCCACAGGGCCTCCGGCACAGTGCTGTCACGTGACCACCGCCGCAGCCATTTTGGAGGAGACGGAAGAGGAGGGATCCCCTGTTCCGTCACTGGCGCCCTGTGCTCCACCATGGGACTGCAGGGAGCGATTTTAACCCGGAGAAAAACAGTCCCTCTGAGGATCATGGGGTCCCCGGAGTGCCAGTCATATGACGACGTGACTACTTCCTGAGGCACTCAAGGGGTTAATGGACAACGATATGACATTAAGGAAGCAGGTAGTTTCCAGTACCTAACTTTTCTTCATCAGCTCAGAGATCATGAGTATTTATTGCAAGTTATTAACGTTTTGTTGCAAAACGATTTACAAGGAAATGGAGATAATTTGGCAGTTTGGTGTTCCGGTTATATATGTAGTGTTACCATCTTGCAATTTTGACCAAAAGCAGTTTGACAGGCGCGTTAATGTATTTGTGAAGTCACACACACTGGATATCTTTTTAGCTATGTTATGTGTGGTTAATCTGTCCTTGGGGTGGAAGTGTCTGTCTGGCAGAATCACAAGGGGGGAAAAAAGACCTGAAAACCCAACCGTAGTTGTATTTTTTGTTAATGAACATATCATCTATTGGTCTATGTTTAGTCTCCGTTTAAAAATCGATAACTCATTTTTATTCCTCGTCATCATTCAGCATTATTCAGAACCGCTACCACACCAGTCACTTGATTAACTTCATTTTTTTTTTTTTACATATGTCTTAACTGAGAAGGATTTTCTTTTTCATATCAAAGGTTAGGTGTTGCTGCATAGAGGTTAAGCATGTCCATTATATGGTTGTCATATCCATTCATTTACAGCTCACAATGTGACTGTTACCTGAAAATGTAAAAGTGCGTCACAGTTCTGAAGAGCTTAGAATAAATCTATAGTACTGTATGTGACTAAATGCAAAGATCTAGTGGTCTTATTGTTCCTTTATACATTCCAGTCTGAAGTAAGTGTGCACAGGACTGTTATATGTATACTCTTATAGGGCTACACATTAATACACCTGAGAGGTTTTTGCAGGCTTTGTACACAATATCTACACCTATGAAAAAGGTTTTGGTCGATTTTAAAATAGTGTCACATCATGCATCAAAATCTAGTAGCTGACAAAATTGAATGGCGCCGGTAAACTGCATTACTGTACTCAGGATCTAATTTGGTACAATTTTCTCTCTACAAGATTTTAATTCCTGTTTAGAAGAGCAAACAATTTAATCTCGTCTCTAAGCTTCGTTTTGCTCAAATGTAACAGGAGATAGGAGTCTTGAGACAAATAGTGCAACAGAGGTATAAAAACGTTGTATTCAAATATACTTTAAACAACCCTATCCTATTCAAATCTCTGAAATATAGATATACATCTCATAAAATACGTATACAGTTCTTGTGATTTGGTGCCAACAATAAGCGGGGGAATTACAGAGGGGAGTGTAGTGGGTGAGGTATAGTATAGGAAAAGCTATAATGTTTGCAATGGCTAAATCAAGAGGACGATTAAGGCCTCGGACATGGTCAAAAAGACCGTGCTGAGGCGCACTGAGGGGAAGCATTATCCCTATCAGCGTGGCTTTAGACGGCGCTTCCGCACGCTTCCGGAGGCGTGTGGAAATGCAGGAGACAGGCAAGATTACATTTTGCCGCTTATGCAAGCGCAGGGCCGGTTACGTGACTGCCAGAAGCCAATGGCAGTCCGTGACGTGGCGCGATAGCCCCGCCTCCCGATCCGCCTCCCGAAAGCTTCCCACCCGGCACACAAGCGCGCTCGCTGACGCTCATGCAGGGACAAGAAAAATCTCCTGCTTGAGCAGGAGAGCATGAGCGTCAGCGCTGCCCAGCGCCGCTCCCTGCACCATGTCCCAGGCCTTAGGCAGGTGACAGGCAGTCCTGGCAAAATATTTCTCCTTCACCTTGAATATTAAGGAGAAGCTATGTACTGGTTTATTTTACCAGATTTGTTGTACTGTTATTACACACCCTGCCAGCCTCAGGGGCTGATTCTATAAAGTCCAAATAGTACTTCAAAGAATCAGCCGATAGGACTAGAATGGCAGGATGTATAATAATAATAATACAACAAAACTGATCAGCTAAGCAAGTACACCTATTATCCATAATATTTAAGATAAAGGAGAGACATGGCCACATAAATTGGACAGCAGGCACTCACTTGACGAAGTCTGCAGGGTATTAATCCTATAGATACATGCACAGTTAATGAAGGATTTGAGTGAGGTGATAGGAGATGAAGGAGATTAGCCGAGACCACCACAAGCCTTATTCCATCCCTTGCTGGGAATTCTGAATTAAATGTGGGGATCAGATGTAGAAAGGGGCAGCTAAAAACAATTGGACATTTTACAAACCATTTTTGTGAATTTGGTTGAATCTCTGTTGTGCAAGATAATTTGTCTTTGTTAAATCAATATATTGTAGCTTGTGAGACTTGAGACATTATGGATTCTGTGATTGATTTACTATGCTCTTCAGTTAAAAAACAAAACCCTGAGTTGAGCATGTAATGTGACAGACTTTTCATTAAGTTTTTAGAAATTCAGCATATTCTAGTTAGGAACCAATTGTGATTGGTGACTTGGGGGGTTATTTGCGAAACTGTGATCAGGGCACTCTCACATGGAAACTCCCACTGCTGTATGATCATTTGCAAGCCCAATACCAGAATATGAATATCTACTGTGTAAACGCTGTTTTGTGATTAATAACTGGAGCAGGTCGGTGGGGCAAATGCAGATGCTCTCTTCATTGTTCTGGTAAAAGCTTAAACACGTTTCAACACGGGAAACACGCAAACAGGCTGAACAGTCTATTATTGGGACTTGCAGTGACTGAATAAAAGAGACAGTCCTTCCAGTATTGAAACTACCCAATGGTAATCTCTCTCTGTGATCTTACGAATACATTAGATGGAATCTGTTTCGATTCAGAGATGATGTAACATGACGGGTTCTCAAAAAGGTGATTGGAAAAAATGTATCTGTGATGTAAAACTTAAGGGTGTTCAAGAATATGTCAATAGTGGCTACAGTAATTGGACCTGGGAATAAACAATCCAGACAGTCCCTAGCAGGTGTAGGATGTATTCACAGGAAAAGGAAGGTACTGATGTCACAAGGTCAACGGTAAAACTGCAGCTGATTTATTTTTGATCAGTCCTTTCCATTAACAGTAACATAAGCAAAAACACTCACACCGATAAGTGACTATACAGTAGGTATAAATCGGTGATTTAAACAGGTAGTGGTAGGAAACACTATAACTTAGTAAAAAGTAATACATGGCATTGATATGAGAAAAAAAGACATTAGACATTATGAGGCACATTTATCAAGTGCAGGTATGGATTATCGCACCCGTTCCGGTGTTGATTCCCATTGAAGTCTATGGAAACTATTATTGGTGTGATAACCCATACCAGCACTTGATAAAAGTGCCCCTATGGCTGATAAGCAACTTTTTTTCATCGATACGAGGAGAGCTGTAACACAACAGAAAGACCAAATGGGCTGTCCCACATGACAGGTCCACAATTCTTTTTGTTTTGTTTAACAATTTATCAATGTTATCGGCTTTCTTAGAAAGATTCAGTGACCCGGAAGGCTGCGGCCATAGTCGCCTCGCGCGTCTGTCGCCTCAGCGATATGTGAACTCTGTTCACTCACGTGAAGGGGAGGCGTGGTCATGACATCACCAGGCTGGTTCGCCCTCATTGGTGAAAACGATCACTTGACGCGGCCGTCACGCGAAAAATCTATTTTTTTGTCTGCTCAAAATCCTGCTGGACTGGTGCACTAACATGAATTTGTTAGTGTTGCCGTCGCGTAAACCATGTCCACAGCCTTAATGTTAGTTTTACGCCTGCTGAATTTATGCACATTATCTACTGTATTTGCCGAATGATTAGTTCATAATTACTATACAATAATAATAATTGTTTGTTCTTGTATAGCGCTGCTAGTTTTACGTAGCGCTTTACAGAAACATTTTGCAGGCACCGGTCCATGCCCTGTAGAGCTTACAATCTATGTTTTTGGTGCCTGAGGCACAGGGAGATAAAGTGACTTGCCCAAGGTCATAAGGAGCCGACACAGGGAATTGAACCAGGTTCCTCTGCATGCCAGTCAGTGTCTTTACTCACTGAGTCGCTCCTTCAGCACTACAAACCAACTAGTTTTGACAGCTGTCATCTATAAAAATATGTTGGATAAATATTGCAAATATAATTTTAAGCTTTTGTTTGTCATGCCAAGGGTACATGTTTACAAAATTCCTTAAAAAATACTTGTCCAAATAAGTTTTTTTTTTTAGGTTGTCAGTTGGCTCTATTCAATCCATTATACATCACTCCCTTAATTTCACTTTGGTCTGAAGAGTAACTGCCCCTTTAAATAAGTAGTCAATGAATAACATTTGAATAATTGTGAATAAGCCCCAATGCCTGCTATGTATGTTTATTTTTTCAGCTATAACATAGCATTGTAAAATTGTAATAATATTAGTATTTTTTTCAGATAATTGTACCAGATGTTGGCACAATCTTGTCTAGCTTTGTGTGTCCACTGGTTACACCCAGCCCATAGAAATGACTGTGATACTGTACTAAAAAAATAGTTCTTGATATTGGATAAAATACAAACTGATTCTTTAGAGAGGTTTAGTAATGTAAGCTGCTTCATTCACTAAACTAAAATGGTGTTAATACAGTATGTGCTACACCACTCCTGTCTTAAAGGAAACTTGTTTGCTAAACTTGCAATAATGAATATATCTTATCTTTCCAGATGTCACTGTCCATTGAGCAATAATAGCACAATGAAATGTGGAAATACTGTTCAGTTCTGTTGATGGTTTATGTTATGAATCATTTTCTCGGGCTCCCAATTTACTCCTCTAAAACATTTGGGGATTAAACTGACTTGTTTTTGCTCACAAAATTGGTTTTAAAGTTGGTACTAAATTATTTTACTGCATTTTGCCCTTCAGACTACAATTACATGTTCATGCCTCCTAAAAGATGAGCAAATGCTAAATCAGTTTATGTGGAATTAACCATAAAAACTCTCTAAACTGTGCTGTAAGAGCCCTTTACCATAGAACATCTTTAAATGTTGTTCAGTGATGGTATCTAGCAAGATAAAAGTATACACTGAGAACCTGCTCTAAAAGTTTAACTTTTCTGCCTGATAAAATTAGAATGGCATAGAATCCCTGAGCAAGAGAGACCAGATCTAGTTTTGGGTTACACAAGAAGGTATAAATGATGTAGGTTAAAGTAGTTACCTGGATAGAGACAGTAGAATACATACTGTATAATGTATATGGCTGGTATAAAGATTATACTATTTGATTGGGATATCTGACATTGTCACAGAAATGGAACTAGTACAAACACATTTCACTTAAGATCTTGCAAATTTAGAGGATTCTTAATTGATTGTTCAGTACATGTGAAATTATACAAAAAGAGTCATGCCAAACAGAGCTAAGAAAACTGTGATAGTATTGAAAGGCTTTCTGTAAAAGTGGTATGATGGTTGACACAAAGCTAAATGTAAGAGGATTTTAGCAGCACACAATGGAGAGGACAATGAAGTGCTCCAAGCTATTGAAATGTTCCTTCAAATGAACTTTCAATGAGAATTGAAGAAGGTTCTAGAAAGCATCCAGAGAGCAACAGATGCATAAAAGTGAGAAAAAGAAAGATCTGTGGAGACAAATAGAGCTTAAACGTGACATTCTTGTCCGAGTAACAGGCACATGTTGTGATTCAGCAAGAGAACAAGAGCTAAAATGTGGACGATTAAATTGAATGCATGAGAGACTTGTAATGGAGCCCACTGAATAATTTAAGGGAAGGATTGTGTGTCTGGTTTGGAGAAAGATGATTTCAGGTTGAGATTCTTAGCATTATGAATTAATTTGTTTACTATTTTTTTTAGCTAAGTGGCACTGCCTTTTTTAAAAAAAAATTCATTTAAAAAAAGTGCCAGTTAAGGGTTTAAACTAAAAGATAAAGAAAAGTAGTAGTATTTTATCACTTGATGTAATCATAGGTCAATTACACAACAACCCAGACAAAATAATTAGGGCAATAGTCACAAAATGTAATTATGTATAATAATAACTTTATTTCATGTAGCACTTTTCTCCCAGTAGGACTGAAAGCGCTTCACAATTACAGTATAGTGCAGCAGCACACAGATATTTTTGCAGACAGAATCTCTACCCAGATGAGCTTACAATCTTGGCTTTTGGTGCCTGCACACAGGGGGGGTAAAGTTACTTGCCCAAGGTCATAAGGAGCTTGGCCAAGGTCACAAGTTCCTCTGCTTCAAACTACATGTCGTTGTTTACAGCAGTGGCTTCCAACCCTGTTTTTGGTTAAGGAACCCTATGTGAAATTCTGAGGAACCCCCAACCCTCTCTAATAGTGCGTCTGAGATTGGATTGTTCTGTATTTGATACAATTTTCAAATGACCAGAAAATTGCAGGGAACTCTTCTGGTTGAAAAACACTGGTTTACAGAGTCGGTGTCTTTTAGTCAATGAGCCACTCCTCCCTGTAAAATATTTTACCTCGAAAAAATACATTGAAAGTTCCTTTCTTGTGTTCCACTATATTCAGAAATTGACACATTGTATTATGGTGGGCCCGTTATCCTAGCACCTTCTGTTGCTCCAAGTAACCACTCCCCAAATCCTTCACTGGAACATATCATCTCAAAACATTAGGGCAAACATTACAAGTGTCTTATATAGCATCAATATAAAGCCAAAATGGCAGTACTTGTTAACTTTGTGGTGCTCAGATATAATGTTCTTATTCCCATGGGCACATTGCACCAGGACATCTGTAAATTGATGTTAATCACAAATTTGCATTGTTGTCCTTTTTTTTTGTTTTTGTTTACTTTGGTAGTATTAGAAGACTTTATTCCCTTATTCCCAGTGGTACTGTTTTACCTGAAACAAGTGTAATTTTACATTGCTCATTTTTATTAGAAAAGAACCAAATGTAAATTTACATTTACCCATGTTTTATGAATAAAACATTAACAACAAAGTTATTTTTTTTTCTTCTTAGCAGTTAGTCTTGTCTGGATATTGTGTTTTTATGAAAATATAGTGTACTACTTGTTCCACCTGTCATTCTTATTACAACTGTGAGCTCCTAAGAGCTCCTTCCAAGATGTGTTTTTTTTTTTTTTGTACGACTATCCTTTCTGTTTGTCATAGATGCCAACTCTTCCTGAATGTCAGTGAGTCCTGATCATTCAGACCATACAGCCTTCTGCGATTGCTTTGCACATATAGGAAAAGGACAGAGTAAAAAGGCTGAGTGGTAAAGAGGTTGGAGAAGGGATAACAAATAAGGATTTTAGAATTTTAGTGAACAACTTTGGTAGCCTCTGGAACTAAACAGGGTTGGTGTACTTTAGAGTGCAATGTGTGTGTGGTTTTGTTTTTTTGTTTGTTTTGTTTTTTTTAGCTTTAAGAAACTATTGCCCTGTAAATTTGCTTCTGTACTGTTTCTATCATTCTCACCAGGGTTAACTTATAAAAGTAAAAACATATTTTCCTCTCCTCTACCATTTAACATTTTTATGTATATATGTTTTATTTGTTAGAAAGATTAAGAACAATTACAGTATGTATGTGCAATATATGTAGCATTTAATTTTGCTTGACCCCACAAACCCATTCTTCACTGCAGTTCTTGTCTGGACTCCAATCCATCAAATTGTGTCACAGGCGCAAGTTTGGTTTTGTGAGACCCTGCAGTGTTATTTTAAGGCAGTTCAAAGCTATACCGCATTTTTGTGCCCATTTCCCGTGTTGCACTGCTAAGCACCGAGAGAGGCTCCAGTGCTATCTCTAATGGCTTTATTACATTCCCATAACTGTAACGGAAACAAAGCTTTAGTAGCAGTTGCAGACACCTTATATAAGCGAGTTCTAGAAGAGGATCAATGCATTACTCCAAACCCCAAATGTAGAGCCGTTAAATATTGACAAAATGCAGGTAGAATAAGATACATTAGCATGATGCATTTACCCATGGATGTGTGGGACAATCTCACTTTGGTTGAACGATTGCTCAAAGCTTTGCGTTGCTGGCTGTATGCTGTTTTGACATAAATATAAAGGTTGTAAAAACTTGAAATACTTTAGTGCCCATGAATTCAATGTAATAAAACCCACTTTTATTCACTGTACATTCTGAATAATGTATTAAAGTATTGAAGCAAAAGCACCATGCCACACATCTGCGAGGTAACGCATCGAAACAATGACTTGGGCCATTGAGATTGGAGTCACGTAATATACAAAAGCACTGCTGCAACGAACTGCAATCAATATGTGGCTCGTATTGAAGGAGTATTGTATATGTTGCTGAAGAGTATTGCTTTAAATATTCCAGTATTATCTGAATGTGTTCACAGCTAGTTTCTTGGTACTCCACTGACACTTAAGTTTGAGGGAAACATGTTGGGTTACTTAAGAGTATTGTGATGAAGTGTTCGTGTCCAACTCCCTTCCACAGACAGTCATTTAATTAAGGTTTTGCATATTCCAGTCTCATCAGGGTGCATGGTGGTGTTCCCTTCGTACTGTACTTTAAATGTGTTCTCTTTTTAAATGTATTGTACTGTGTTAAAAAAAAAAGTATAAATTGCCTTGTATTGGACCTTAACGTGTACCTAACACTGAATCCAAGTTTTTCAATGCATGTTGACAGTTAGCTTCTAAAACAAACTAAAAAAAACATTTACCTGTGGTGCTATCTCTTCCTATGGTGCTTATATGGACGCTAACTGCATACATGCTAAGCAAAGCTTGCCGAAAACAAAAAGTCATATATTGCAGCATTGTCTGTTTGTAATGACATAAGAACAATTTTTGATAAACTTGAATTTTGTTTCAAAGACTCATTTGACAATCTAAGTAAGATTTTATATGTGGAGCTTTGTTTGCCTTCTGATTTTTCTTTTTGTTTTGGGTTGAAGAAAGCAGCTCTGTACCTACACAAATTATACTTTATTCTCAGAAATCACACACTTGTCTGTTCTAGCCAAGGAGTTACTGGACATCTTAATAACCCCTTTCAGAACACTGAACAGGGATATGACTTCACTTAACTGCACAATCCTGTCATGGCCAAGAACCTTATTGTGAGTTTCACAGGAGTACAGGATCGTATCACGCCTACACACACACACACGCGTAATGTAAACCCTTTTGGAGTATTTCAGAAACGTAGAATTTGGAGCAAACAAATGGGTTTAGCCACCTTTTAATACTACGACACTGTAACCTATGTGATTTTACTGTTTATGCATGATGCTTTTGGCATGTAGTTCGCATGAAACCATACTTGACACACAGATCTGAAAAAAAAAATAGGTATTCAAATATTCACATGAGGAAAATAACATCTGAAAGAACAAACTACAGGTATACGGTGTGGCTAGATGGATTTGAATTTACCAGTCCTTTTTTGTTTTTGGAAATTCTCATAATGTGATCTACATACTTGAATGATACATCAGTGCAATTAGGCTGGATAGCAGCAACTATAAAGCAGATTACATTCTGATGTGTAGCATGGATATGAGTAGTCACATGCAATTCATTGTTGGCCAGTGTTATGATGCCAGATTATTCACTAACAAGGCATTGTTAAACTGTTATAATATAATAATAGCAACATCATTGTATGGAGAGAGAGGCATTTCTTTCTACCTGTTTTGCAAAACATCTGTACTGTACATCATCTGAGAACTCATATCTGGGAAATTATCCTGCAGCCTCTGAATCATACCTAGATGATATAGATGTACGGTAATTATCAGATGGTGATATATCTAGCCATAAAATCCCACTGTCTGTTCCAGAGTCTTATTCCAGAAAGCAATCTGCAGTATAAAGGGAAAACATCTAAGAAAACATTATATAACAAAAGGGGAGTTCCCAGCACTCAAACATGAATACGATTGCAATAACAATTGTCAATAAAAATAAGATTTTACTTGTATATCAAATATAATATGAAGCGCAAACATCCACACGAGTGATAGTAATGTTCAAGCTGAATAATACAGCAATAGTATACAGTACTTCGCAGCATAACTCAAACAGCACATAAAATGTGGGAAAAAGGGGGTGATACATTGGGAAAGGGAGACATGGTAAGGTAGACAAGGAGAGGGAGAGGAGGGGAAAAATGTTTTGGGGCTCCAAGCCCCTTCTTCTGGCCCGTTCCCTAAGACCAATCAGATCCAAGTACTTCCCTTACCCCTGTGAAAACAGGTGCACTCAAACATAAAACAAGTATATGGAGTATCTCTATTTGTCAAAGATTGACCTCTTTGACAAAGCGCCCAACACGCACGAAACGCGTCAGAGGTACTACTGCCTACCGTATCCCTGATGTCACCCTTCCAATAAATTCAATTTTTAAAGTATTTTGATGTACTGAGTGTCAACATTTTTTCCAACTGCTGTGCACCGCTTATCTCAACATCAGAAACACTACTTCATATTCGCTTTGGTGGAAGCACGCCAAAAAGGAGTCAAGAATATCGCTGTGAGTACTTCTCAGGCTTGGGGTTGTCTACTTATCCTTATGTATGCAATTTTTACAGTCTAATTGTTTACTCCGTTGATGTGGGGTGGAGAACAGGTCACATTAGTCACAGGCTTTATTTGTCCCTAGTATCCTTAAAATCCCCACTAGGAGAGAAAACATTGTTATCCACTATGCCATGAGGTCCAATTGGAATTAAGAAATTATTTCAACTCCACAGATATACTAAATTTCTTGACTCATATGGGACTATATATACATTTATACCATATATATTCTTTATACCCTGTAGCACCAGGTTCAGGACTTTTTAGTCTATTTTGTTCAACATGGCTATTACATGAAATCATCTTTCTTGATTGGTGCTATGGATCAAAGTCTTTTGTTCTGAAAAAGCCAACATAGTTCATAAACTCTTCCGCCCTTTAACTGCAGATCATCAAACAACAACAAGAATTCCGTAAAATCTATAAGAGTAGTATCTGGTGTGGATTGTGACTACTTCAACATAAAATAGTACTGTAGAAAGTTTTTTCAGTGTTACTTTCCTCATTACAAAGAATGCGTTTTCATTACAATTTAATTGAATCGATGCAAACTGTGGTTTACAGTCCATTTGTTAGTGTTTGTAAGTTTCTTGGCCTCATGGATTATAACTGAAATAAATCTTGTTGGATGAATAGAAACAAAAAAAAAAAACACCGACATGAGCTGCTGTAAAAAAAAAAAAAAAAAAAATCTGAATATATTTTGTATCTGTTTGAAACTAAGTCTCTGATGTTTAACCCAGTTATCAAGTGAATTTGCATATTGGTGATTGCCACTATATTTGTTCTTAGAAATAAATTTTGCTTCTGTGTGTAGAGTTATCATATGAGTCTGGGTGTGTTTTCTTTCCTAATCAAGTTGGAACCGATACGGCTACTGGAACCTTCAACCTAATCAAGTTATTAAGGTAATCACAGTTTCAATCCATGCTATTTGTTAATTATTTTGTATTCTATTTGAAAATCAAAATTAAAGTCACAACACTTTATAAAATAACCATAGCAATCATTTGTCTATTATATATTTTAGCATGTGATATGCATTTCTTTATCACTATTATTCCTCCCCCTTACATAATTTTATGAGTTTATATGATGCAACAGCCTCGTTCCTTTGCCTTTTATAAAGGAACAAAAAACATGACTGACCTTTTATATACATACCAAATTAAAATGTATTCTTTTGAGCTGGACAAATAACCCATAATGATGATGCAAAGGCTGCATGGCGTCAATGGATTGGCAGCAGCATCACCCCGGCACGTTTAAATTGATTGGGCTCTGTGATTTAAAATGGCAGATCCATGAAGACTCAACGTGGTGGTAACATGCCGTGGAATGCATTACAACTCCTAAAAAGAAAAATTGAACTGATTTAAGAAGTCGGAAGTGCTCAGAGGTAAGAATTGAGCTGTTGAGTTCCATGGAAGCCCCCAGAGTAAAGATTTTGCCATCAAAAGACCCGAGTTCAGGTACATGAAAAAAGGGGTCTGTGTTGGTCATCTTAGAACTATTCGTAGCGTGTCAATTATTCTTATTGTGACTGAGGAGCATGATCAGTGAAAAAATGTTGGACGTTCGGACGATCAGCCTCTAATTACAGATGTTACAGTTCACATCACTTTTTTCACTCACCTTTTTACATAATTAAATTGATTGGTCACTAAAATATTACTGCATCTGTTCTGATTTAGACTAAATTATATCATAGTTTTGGTGACCTCACAGACGGGGGAACCTGCTGAAAAAAAATATGTTAATCATAGAATATACATATACAAGACTTAATTAGCACACACAAATATTTTCATGACTGAAATATCCAGAGATAATGCTGGACAAAACCGTAGTTTTTGTACAAAAGCTGAAGTAAAAAGGCAACATTTTAAGAAGGGTAAAAGTCTGCATCAGTATTTCTCCAAAATGAAAAAACTACTGGAGGATTGAAGTGTGTGATTAGGCTGAAAAAGAAAAGCCAATTTGTCCAGATTTAATTAAGTAGCATGCAGTAAACAAGGAAGGAGGGGGAACAGAGCAGAAATGGATGTCCAGGCTGACAGGAGAAGGTGTTGATTATTGTAGCTTCAACTGAAGTTCTGCATCTTTCCTGCTTTATTTGAAGGACCATCACTTGCTACACACTGAGGCAAATCCTTTCCTGAAGTTAGGGGAAATTCAGTCTCCTTCTATCTCTGAAGGGGTCAGCTTCCACAAATAACAAAAAAAACTTGTGACTTACTGGATTCTCCATGCTAATTTGAAGGCCCCCCAAACAAATATTGGCATTTCATATTTTATTCAGAGTGTATCTGAACAAAAAGTATAGGTTTCCCACTAATGTAGGGCTTCTACATAGAGTAACAATAATGATCTAATACGTTTTTGAAATATTTTGGGTCTATATGGGCTAGACCAGTGATTTTTCAACCAGGATTCCGTGGAACCCCAGGGTTCACCCCTCAGGGGTTCCATGGCCGCCAGAGGGAGGAGAGCTGGGACAACTCCCAGCTGCCCCAAGCCAGGCAGCACACCACATAGCAGTCACCCGGCGGCTCAGCAGCAGCAGTCGCCGCCCAGTCACTGCTATCCTTTCTCTCTCTGCCGGCTCCGGAAGTCGTGTCAACTTCTGGCTGACAGGAAGGAGAGGAAAGATCAGGCAAGAGCGCACGAGAAATGTGTGTGTGTCAGAGTAAGGGTATGGGCAAGGCTGTGATTATAGTGCCGAAACAAATACATATAGGCCAATGGAGGCGCACATAGTGAACGTGACTGCCCTTTGGTGCGACAGACGCAGAATCCAGGAGACAAATTAATTTGTCTCTCCAAGCAACGGCTGTGTGATGTCAACGTAACGTGAAGTGGTTCAGCCAATGAGGGCTCACGCTCACGTGACATCACAGCCACGCTTCCACCATGCCTCCCTGTCTCTCCTGATACCTCCTGGCTGCAGTGCAGGTTTCACGCGCAAGTGTCATCACGCGGTCACGCATACACCCTGCAGCAGACACTATAAATGCGGCCTAAGTGAGTGTGTGTGTGTGTGTGTGTGTGTGTGTATAGGAGGAGAGAGTGTGGAGGGTACATAAGGGAGAGAATGTAAGGGGGAGAGTGTGGAGGGTGCATAAGGGAGAGAATGTAAGGGGGAGAGTGTGTATAGAAGAGAGGGGGAGAGTGAGCATAAGGGAGAGTGGGGGAGATGGATCGTAAGGGGGAGAGACATGAGAGATGAGGGGAAAAGGAGTGGGGGGCGAGGAGAGGGTATGAGATGGGGGGGAGGGTTGGGGTTTCCCAGAAATTCAAATTCTGGGGTTCCTTAACCAAAAAAAGGTTGAAAACCACTGGGCTAGACTTTGGATTCTATTACTGTGTGGGGGAAAAAAACAAGTGGGCTGGATTGCAAAACGTAAAATCTAATGTTTAAAAAAAAAATTGTTCTGTAGTATTAGATAATACTTACTGCATTTTTTCCAAAATTATTATTCAACTCTTAATGCCATTTTAATGATTTTTAATGCCTCCTTTGATTTCTATAGCAGGCTTTAGCTCACCTCCCAAGCAGTGCAAGATCTTTGCAACACTTTTCTGATTTGGATAATTTGTTGCCAATATTCCCAGCAGTTTGAGCTGTAAACAGAAACAAATGGATAATGTTACCTTAGTAATATAAAGACACATTGCAGCTGCTGAGTTATATGACTGAAACGGTGTTCGTAACAATAATCAGGGGACTCAAACCATATCCAGGTCATCCAAAAATGAAAAAAGGATAAAAAGAAGGGGTACCAGTAGGTGCAAAAAATAAAAAGTTTTTATTTTGAAGAAAGGTAAGTAGTATTCGTGACAGAGAGTTCGTCCCACGCGTTTCAAGCAAGTGTTGCGCTTTCTCAAGGAGTATGACGGAAGCAGTCATATGTATGTATGTCTTTCTTTATGTAGCGCAATTAATGTACATAGCGCTTCACAGCAGTAATACACGTGACAATCATATAAATAACAAATACAAATAACATCATGGGAATAAATGCTTCAGACATAAAAGTAACATTGTAGAAGAGGAGTCCCTGCTCTGAAGAGCTTACAATCTAATTGGTGGGGAGAATGTACAAAGACCGTACGAGGGCATTCAGGTAAGTGCGTCTGCAGGGGGCCAAGCTTTATCCATCATGTGTCCAGTATTATACTCATATGCTTCTTTAAGCAATTGTGTCTTAAAGGTGGATAGAGAGGGTGCTAGTCGGGTATTGAGGGGGAGGGCATTACAGAGGTGCTGGGCAGTCAGTGAGAAAGGTTTAAGGCGGGAGAGGGCTTTAGATACAAAGGGGGTAGAGAGAAGACATCCTTGAGCAGAATGCAAGAGTCGGGATGGTGCATAGCGAGAAATTAGGGCTGAGATGTAAGGAGGAGCACAAGAGTTTAAAGAATTAAAAGTGAGGAGGAGAATTGAGTGCGAGATGTGAGATTTGATAGCAAGCCAGGAGAGTGATTTCAGCAGGGGAGACGCGGACACAGATTTAGGAAAGAGTAAAGTGATTCTGGCAGTAGCGTTTAGGATATATTGTAGGGGAGACAGGTGAGAGGCAGGAAGGCCGGACAACAGGAGGTTATAGTAACCGAGACAGGAGAGAATGAGGGCCTGAGTCAAAGTTTTAGCAGTCGAGTAACAGGAAAGGGCGTATCTTTGTTATATTGCGGAGGAAAAAGCAACAGGTTTTAGATACGTTTTGAATGTGAGAGAGGAGTCGAGTGTGACCCCTAGGCAGCATGCTTGGGCTACTGGGTGAATGATAGTTTTTCCAACAGTAATGTGGAAGGAGGTAGTAGTGCCAGGTTTGGGAGGAAGTATGAGGAGCTCTGTTTTTGCCATGTTAAGGTTAAGTTGGCGGGTGGCCAACCAGGATGATATCCCAGAGAGACGTTCACAAACTTTGGTCTGTATAGCAGGTGTAAGGTCAGGGGTTGAAACGTAAATTTGTGTGTCATCAGCATAGAGGTGATATTTAAACCCAAGAGATGTGATTAGGTCACCTAGAGAAAGTGTGTACAGAGAAAAGAGAAGAGGTCCCAGGACAGAGCCCTGGGGTCTCCCCACAGAGAGATCGATAGAGGAGGAGGAGGGTTGGCAAAAGAGACACTGAAAATACGATGGGAGAGGTAAGAGGAGATCAGGATAGAGCTTTGTTATGAATACCAAGAGTATGGAGAATGTGAAGGAGAAGAGCAAATGCTGCAGAGAGGTCGAGTAATATGAGCAGAGTGTAATGACATCTGTCTTTGGCAGCATGGAGGTCATTAGTTATTTTAGGGAGGGCTGTTTCAGTGGAGTGAGCAGTGCGGAAGCCAGAGTGTAGAATCTAGGAGAGAATAGGTGTTGAGAAAACATAGCAATCGAGAAAATACAAGACGTTCAAGGAGTTTGGAGGCAAAAGGCAGGAGGGAGACAGGTCGATAATTAGAATGACAGGTAGGGTCAAGCTTGCTGTTTTTGAGTAATGGTATAAATGTTGCATTTTTGAAGGAGGAGGGAAAGGTACCAGAGTAGTGGGAGGAGTTAAAAATCTGTGTGTTCATAGAGATTATAGAAGGAGCAAAAGGTTTTAGGAGATGGGAGGGAATGGAATCAAGAGGGCAGGTGGTAGAGGGAGAAGAGGAGATCAGCAGTGACACATCCTCCTCCGAGATAGCAGAAAAAGAGTCAAGGAAGGCAAGAGAAGAATTAGGAAGTGTTGTGAGATGGGAGGAGGCAACGGGATTTTCTGACGTATGGATTCCACCTTTTCCTTAAAATAGTCAGCAAAGTCCTGAGGTGAGATGGAGGAAGCAGAAGAGGCAGTCCAGGGTGGTCTGAATAGAGTCAAAGACAGAGAAGAGTCGGGTGGGTTAGACTTGTGCATGTTGATTTGTGAAGAAAA
Source organism: Ascaphus truei (assembly GCF_040206685.1). Lineage (NCBI taxonomy): Eukaryota > Metazoa > Chordata > Amphibia > Anura > Ascaphidae > Ascaphus > Ascaphus truei. The sequence continues at coordinate 271,023,715 of NC_134483.1, forward strand.
GTAGGTTTGTTTAGCCTGAGAGAGGGCAGAGTTGAAACAGAATAGCATAAATTTGTAGTGAAGGAAGTCTGAGAGAGTATGAGATTTCTTCCAGAGGCGTTCAGAGGAACGCAGGATGTGCGTGGGTGAATTTAGCCAGGATCTGGGGTTAGAAGGGTGAGGACGGCAGAGAGAAAGCGGGGCATGTAGATCGAGAGGAGGATAAGGCAGAGTTGTATTTCCTGACCAGGTTGTCAGGTTCTGTAGCAGGACTGAGGGGAGAGGGAGGAGCATAAAGTGGAATCAAAAGTTGGTAAGTTAATAGAGTGCAGGTTTCTGCTGAAACGAGGGGTAGATGGAGATGAAGAGGGGGATAAGCAAGAGAGAAAATGAGATGAGATGATGGTCAGAGATAGGAAAAGGGGAAATGGAGAAATCAGAGAGAGAAATGTTTTTAGTGAAAGCCTGATCTAGTTAGTGGCCATCCTTGTGGGTGCTGGCTGCAGTCCACTGTTGAAGGCCAAAAGAAGAGGTTAGAGAGAGAAAGCGGGAAGCCCAAGGGAGAGCGGGATAATCAATATGGCAGTTGAAGTCCCCAAGGAGAAGAACAGGGGAGTCTGAGAGAGGAAAGAAAGAGACAGGATTCAAAGTGAGAGAGAAAGGCAGAAGGGGGATGAATATAGGTAGTTGGCCGATAGACGACCGCCTCATGGACAGGGAGAGGAGAGAAGATCTGGACAGTGTGAGCCTCAAAGGAGGGAAAAGCAAGAGAGGGAGAAATAGGAAGGGTTCGGTAACGGCAGAGAGAGGAGAGCAGGAGCCCCACGTCTCCACCCCTGCCATCAGGGGGCGGAGTGAGGGAGAGAGGCCACCATAAGAGAGGGCAGCTCCTAGAGCAGACTGAGTGAGCCATGTCTCAGTTATAGCAAATAAGAGCAGAGAGGGAGAGAGAAAGAAGTCATGCACAGAGAGGCACTTGTTAGAAAGGGAGCGATCATTCCAAAGGGCACAGGAGAAAGGGAGCGAGGAGGGAGGGTGGCAGGGGATGAGTATGCGGTTGGAGGAGTTGATACCAGAAGGAGTAGAAGTTGCATTTATACACCATTTATAAATTAATCAATTATATGGTGATTTGTGGGACTTAAATAACCTCCCAGGACTGCCCTAATGCATACCCCCAAAGAAGAGACGCGACTTTGCATCTTGAACCGCGTAGGAAGTGTGGCACAGTGCGGACACCGTAGAGGAGTAAAAGCTTGGTGATGTCACTGGGAACAGCTGAGTGGTGGTGATTCGAAGGAGTCAGCGCTATGAGGCGGACTGGTGTTACTGGAACCTAGTTTCCACAGAGGAACGGAGATCCAAGGTGCCAGTGATATTTTCCACATTAAGACACATGACCTAGCCACTTGATATGAGTAGGTTTTCAATTTTTACCCACAGCGGAGGAGTGTTTGACGGAGCCAACTGCAGTCAATCTTATTTTATTGTTGTGTTACCTTTGGGTGCACATATATTTGTTTGTAATATACAATTTTTAGTAGAGCGATATCTACAATTATCATTCCATATGGAGTATTACATTTTCTACCTTTGCCAGTAAACCTGGTTTATATCCGTGATTTGTCCCTGGGTAATGCACTATGTGGTGTAAAGTGACGGAGCGGCATCGTGGCACGCTGAGTGAGCCCCTGCAAGTTGCGGTCTGGCGTCCGCATAGCGGAACTGTTTGCTGAGCCATTCTAACGGCTCTGGACTGCTTTGAAATCCAAGTGGCCGTGACGAGCAGTGAATCCTTACAGGAGAGACGGGTTATTCTAGGGGAAATTCCCCCGGAGGCGGCATATTGCCGGATGAGGAGCGGTCCCACAGAGCATCTGATACCGCAGTGAAGCCAGGCTGCTTAAAGGGAACCCCCTTGAGAGTGACGTCCTGCCAGATGAGGAGTGCAGGAAGGATCCCATGCCCCAGAACCATCACAGAGGCTCCTGCAGAGAAAGCCAAGTACCAGACCCTCCTGTTCACAGCTACAGAGTGGTAAACCAGTGTGGTATACACTAAATGCACATATTTTATCAACTTGATGTACGCAGATTTATTACCCCTTTATTATTATAATATATATTATTACCTACTTCACTATTTGGCGTTGTGCGCTGTTTTCTTTTTGTTTCCATACAATACAATACAATTCAATGTTTAATTAGTATTTTAAAAGAAACTTTTAATGATCATCAGTGTAAAATAATAGGGTTAAAAGTCCAAAAATTGGACACACACATTAAATTCAATGTCGAGTACTTAAGGCACTCCAGATTATATATGATAGGAACAATTGAGTGGGATTGAATCAATGTTCCCGAGGGAGCTGGTGTGCAGTTGTCCCTGGTGAGGTGTATCTTAACACAGCAGGGATAGGACAGAAGTGAGGGATAGGACTATCTGTGTACAAAAGTAGTCACTAGTTATATTGGGCTACCTGTAAGTACACTGTCCTATTACCTTTGTATGCTGGTAGAGTGACAATGTTGTAATGTGCAGAGACTGCTACTGCAAGAAGAGAGTACCACGATTACTGACAGCAGTCAGATATAGCAGTGGGTAAGTAGCATAAAGGTACCTACAAGGTGGTGTGGCTAATTGGGTATGCCTACGCCCATATTAATGAATGGGCTCAACCACCAGGTACTGTGCTAAAGCTACTAGGTATGTCCTTATAGGTGTACAATAAATAGTGTACCAGCAATACAATGCTACGGTGTGGCCATGTGCTTGCCTATGTCCATATTAATGAATGGACTCAACCGTGCAATGTAAAGACAATGTCCCAAGCTAACATGTCCTCACCTACTACTGTGTATCGAGTGAAAACACCGTTACTCCTTTGAAGTGGATGCTGCACGAGCGTGGGGTCTGGCGGCTGCTCGCTGTGCGAGACTGGAGGCTGCCACGTGAATGCTGACCCTGCGCGTGCACTTGTGTAGAGCCTTATATACATCAAACAGATTGTTTCAAAATACCATAATGCCGCATAGCAAGATCGATCAATATGTTACTCTAGTGTGTGCAGCAAATTGCAAGGCCTGTAACCATCCTCATACCCAGAAGCTCTGAGTAGGTTTGCTGGTCATGCACCACTTTAACCTAGGCTTTGCTGAAAAGGCTGTTTAATTCTGCAGACATAAAGGAATCCATGTTAAAATGGCTAAGAAGCAAAAAGTACTAAAGCACTAAGTACTCATTTGCATGTCATTGCCCAGATTTCCTGGTTGCAGTAGAAGCATTGTATGCTGAGTGATAATAGGGACAGGCAGGTTTGTGGACCTGTGTGAGACATGGTAATGTGCTCTACAGCAGGGGTGCTCAATTCCCCCTTCACGTCCTCCCAACAGGTCAGGGTTTCAGGGTATCCCTGCTTCAGTACAGGTGGCTCAATCCGTGGTTTAGTCGGGGTCTTGAGGACAGGAGTTGCGCACCACTGCTCTAAAGAGGTCTTTTTATTTACTGTACTCTGTACAGTGGAGAGTTTTTGTCACTTAACTTTACTCACCGTGACTTTACTTTGTGCATCAAATTCAATAAATGTTTGATATATTTGAAGGAAGCTCTTTAGGTTAATATGATTATTGACATGTCAGACATGGAACTTGAGATGATGACAAAGGTAATACAGAGACATATACAAATTGGTACATCCAATGATAATATATGTGCGCCAAGTAACTTTTCTTCTAATGGTTCCTTTGGTTTTATTTATCAACTCTCCATGTGGCTTGGTTACTTAAATGATGCTAAGCAGCAAAGAAAGCACACAAGGCACAATAACAGCAGTTTTGAAATATTGCAAGGTCTGTGGAGCTTCACATAAAACTTCTTTGACTCCTACCCAAGTGATGTCAAGCTCTATCCGAATCAGCATGATTTACATTTCCTCTACCATAAAAATGACATCTTTATCATTGAATCTCCACTTATGTGTAGGAGATCCACCCATGCAAAGAAACCATATAGTCAGCTGTTATCTTAACCAGAGATCCTTCAATTGTAACTCAAACTCAAGGTCTCCATCCTGTTTATGTTAGAAACTCCACTTCCAACTAGAAGTAAAATTCTTTTATTCAATCTAACTAAAGCTTTTGCTAGTGAACTCCTAACAAAATGCCTATGTTGATGCAGATCACAAACATAATCCTTCTTACCCCTTTGTAGCAAATGTAGCCGAAAAATAAAACGTACGTACATGCATAGTTGAAAACGGTGTATAAATGAAGTAATTTAATTTCAGAAATCTGGGTCTTTTATGTACAGTAACTATATGATCCTGTACCTTTTTGCCTCCCTCTCACAGAGATATAGAGGAAGAAGGAAATGTCAGTAAGCAAGCCTAATCGGTTGACCCGCAAGCAAATAATTACAATTCTGGTACTAATAGTAATTAGCTTTTCAAATAATTATAACAATTAAAAACATATCTACTACAACGAGCATGCAAAATCTTGCCCCCAAACCTGCTATTTCTTTTCAAACTGTTTTTATTTTAATTTCCCTCTTTTCATAATTTAACAGCTAGGGTGATGTTTGATCCCATTGTTTGGGCACCGAGTATATAAGTTTAAATCCCCTATGCCTCTGGGAAAAAAAGTCCCCCCCTAAGTGTGGAAGCAGGGGGTCTCTGGAGCTGAATGACAGATACAATAATGACATCTGAATGTGATGCCGGTATGTCTCTGATGTTTAAAGGTCCTGCTTCCTATTTTCTCGCTGGACCTTTAAACTGCCATATTTGGTACACAGCCGGGGGTGATACTGGCAGATCCTTCCAAAATATGTATCTTGGGAAGCACAGGATCCCGGAGCTGGAATCAACAATATGGTTCAGTTACGAAGACCCCTGCTTCAAGAATAGTACAAAAAAATGAACAGGTAATGGTTGGTTAATTATCACATCAAGATAACTCGCTCATCTATCAGGTAGTATCCAAAATCTTTCAGACAAAAACAAAAGCTTGAGAGACTTCATGAGTTATTCCTTTTATACAGTACTTATAATAACCCACCTGCTCCCCCAAAAAACTTTAATATGCATAAAGGGGTGGCCAAACCATGGCCCGTGACGGCATTTGGAAAGGGATTCTGGGGAATGACATGCAAATGAGCACACAGTGCCACTTGCTTCAAAAACCATTTTTAACATGGTTCCCTATAGGCTTAAGCTTGCTGCATGATCACAGCTTTGAGCACAGCCAGGGTAAAGGTGCATACCCAGAAAACCCACCCACAGACAGCTGTTTCGACCTTTATGGGTCTCATCAGTGGCGGCCGCCTTTACTCTAAAGCGGTCGCCACCGCGGGAATTTTTAACCCGTGGACGGTGCGCGGCTCGTCTTTGTCCGGTTTCCCCGCCTCGGGCGTTTTCAATGATAAGCGCCATTAGCGCTTATCTGCTGAAGCGGCCGCCGCGCAGGAAACTCCAATTCAAATCGGAAAAAAGCCCCGCATTTATCCCGGCAAGCTTTAGAATAAACACACTCACTCACTATTCATTGGAAGGGAGGGGGCCCACCTGTTCCTCCAGGGCCTGCTTGTCCTCCACATGCTGCTCCACATGCCTGGGGATCGGGCAGGAGATATGGGAGGATCGGGGGGGGGCAGCGGGGGGTTCAGGGCCAGCGGGAGGTTCGTGGGGTCAGCGGGGGGATCGGGGGGCCAGCGGGAGGATCGGGGGGACAGCCAGACAGGCGCACGGCCACACCATCCTCCCCGATGGGAAACATGGCCGGGGAACCATGCGCCCAGGCTGCAGCCAGGAGGGGTGTCGGGCAGCCATGCTGGGGAGGTCATGCAGCCATGCGGGGGGGGGGGGTCAGGCAGCCATGCTGGGGGAGTCAGACAGCCATGCTGGGGAGGTCAAGCAGCCATGCTGGGTGGGTCATGCAGTCATGGGGGGGAGTCAGACAGCCATGCTGGGGGGGTCAGGCAGCCATGCTGGGGAGGTCAGGCAGCCAGGCAGGAGGTCGGCATTACTTGCGGGGGGATCGGGGGCCAGCAGGGGGGATCGGGGGCCAGCAGGGAACAGCCGCACGGCCACACCAACCTCCCCGATGGGAAACGTGGCCGGGAACTTTGCCAGAAACCCCCCTCCAGCACGCACCCCCCCTCTACCTCCCGCCCAGGCTGCTTCCCTTCTTCCCCACTCCTGATACCCTGCCCGCGCGGGTGCCAAAGGAGCGTGGGATGGAGGGGAAACACCTACCTTGTCCTCCAGCCATGGGCAGCAGCTGCGGGGACCCCCCACCCCCCAGCCTACATCCCACCCTGGGCAGCAAGCGGGGATTGGGTGCAGGGGGGGGCTGACCCAGAGCTGCCAGCCTTGCGTCAGGCCAATCAGGGAGGGAAATTATTTATTTATTTAAAAAAAATTATTGGGCGTGAGCAGGGGAATTCAAAGAGCCGCAGCACTGCTCGCAAGCGGCCTAAATCCCCTCGCCACGGGCGTGTGGTTATCATTAATTGTCGAACACTGTATATATGTATATATATATATAATTATATATATGTATATATATAGTTATGGTGGGTAAAAAAAGTGACAAAAACCCTCCACAGCAAAGCATATAGCAAATGGAAATATTACTGTATGCTCATATATATATATATATAAATAAATAAAAAGGGGACTGTAGCTGCTTTAACTGAACTGGACATACATCAATAAATTGGAGATACTCCGCTGCAGCTAAATAATATATAGGTGATGGTTGAGGGTAAGGTGCTCTGGTTGGTGAACAGGTAAGTACGTGCAGAGAACAAGAACCCAGTTATAGCACTCGATACCCTAATTAGATTGTAAGCTCCCAGGGGCAGGGACTCCTCTTCCTTAATGTTACTTTTATGTCTAAAGCTTTTATTATCATTCCCATGATCTGTTATTTATATTATCTGTTATTTATTTGATTACCACGTGTATTACTACTGTGAAGCGCTATGTACATTAATGGCGCTATATAAAGACATACAATACAATACATCGCAATGTTTAATTAGTATTTAAAAAAAAACTTTTAATGATCATCAGTGTAAAATAATAGGGTTAAAAGTCCAAAAATTGGACACACACATTAAATTCAATGTCGAGTACTTAAGGCACTCCGGATTATATATGATAGGAACAATTGAGTGGGATTGAATCAATGTTCCCGAGGGAGCTGGTGTGCAGTTGTCCCTGGTGAGGTGTATCTTAACACAGCAGGGATAGGACAGAAGTGAGGGATAGGACTATCTGTGTACAAAAGTAGTCACTAGTTATATTGGGCTACCTGTAAGTACACTGTCCTATTACCTTTGTATGCTGGTAGAGTGACAATGTTGTAATGTGCAGAGACTGCTACTGCAAGAAGAGAGTACCACGATTACTGACAGCAGTCAGATATAGCAGTGGGTAAGTAGCATAAAGGTACCTACAAGGTGGTGTGGCTAATTGGGTATGCCTACGCCCATATTAATGAATGGGCTCAACCACCAGGTACTATGCTAAAGCTACTAGGTATGTCCCTATAGGTGTACAATAAATAGTGTACCAGCAATACAATGCTACGGTGTGGCCATGTGCTTGCCTATGTCCATATTAATGAATGGACTCAACCGTGCAATGTAAAGACAATGTCCCAAGCTAACATGTCCTCACCTACTACTGTGTATCGAGTGAAAACACCGTTACTCCTTTGAAGTGGATGCTGCACGAGCGTGGGGTCTGGCGGCTGCTCGCTGTGCGAGACTGGAGGCTGCCACGTGAATGCTGACCCTGCGCGTGCACTTGTGTAGAGCCTTATATACATCAAACAGATTGTTTCAAAATACCATAATGCCGCATAGCAAGATCGATCAATATGTTACTCTAGTGTGTGCAGCAAATTGCAAGGCCTGTAACCATCCTCATACCCAGAAGCTCTGAGTAGGTTTGCTGGTCATGCACCACTTTAACCTAGGCTTTGCTGAAAAGGCTGTTTAATTCTGCAGACATAAAGGAATCCATGTTAAAATGGCTAAGAAGCAAAAAGTAGTAAAGCTCTAAGTACTCATTTGCATGTCATTGCCCAGATTTCCTGGTTGCAGTAGAAGCATTGTATGCTGAGTGATTATAGGGACAGGCAGGTTTGTGGACCTGTGTGAGACATGGTAATGTGCTCTACAGCAGGGGTGCTCAATTCCCCCTTCACGTCCTCCCAACTGGTCAGGTTTTCAGGGTATCCCTGCTTCAGTACAGGTGGCTCAATCCGTGGTTTAGTCGGGGTCTTGAGGACAGAAGTTGCGCACCACTGCTCTAAAGAGGTCTTTTTATTTACTGTACTCTGTACAGTGGAGAGTTTTTGTCACTTAACTTTACTCACCGTGACTTTACTTTGTGCATCAAATTCAATAAATGTTTGATATATTTGAAGGAAGCTCTTTAGGTTAATATGATTATTGACATGTCAGACATGGAACTTGAGATGATGACAAAGGTAATACAGAGACATATACAAATTGGTACATCCAATGATAATATGTGCGCCAAGTAACTTTTCTTCTAATGGTTCCTTTGGTTTTATTTATCAACTCTCCATGTGGCTTGGTTACTTAAATGATGCTAAGCAGCAAAGAAAACACACAAGGCACAATAACAGCAGTTTTGAAATATTGCAAGGTCTGTGGAACTTCACATAAAACTTCTTTGACTCCTACCCAAGTGATGTCAAGCTCTATCCGAATCAGCATGATTTACATTTCCTCTACCATAAAAATGACATCTTTATCATTGAATCTCCACTTATGTGTAGGATATCCACCCATGCAAAGAAACCATATAGTCAGCTGTTATCTTAACCAGAGATCCTTCCATTGTAACTTAAACTCAAGGTCTCCATCCTGTTTATGTTAGAAACTCCACTTCCAACTAGAAGTTAAATTCTTTTATTCAATCTAACTAAAGCTTTTGCTAGTGAACTCCTAACAAAATGCCTATGTTGATGCAGATCACAAACATAATCCTTCTTACCCCTTTGTAGCAAATGTAGCCGAAAAATAAAACGTACGTACATGCATAGTTGAAAACGGTGTATAAATTAAGTAATTTAATTTCAGAAATCTGGGTCTTTTATGTACAGTAACTATATGATCCTGTACCTTTTTGCCTCCCTCTCACAGAGATATAGAGGAAGAAGGAAATGTCAGTAAGCAAGCCTAATCGGTTGACCCGCAAACAAATAATTACAATTCTGGTACTAATAGTAATTAGCTTTTCAAATAATTATAACAATTAAAAACATATCTACTACAACAAGCATGCAAAATCTTGCCACCAAACCTGCTATTTCTTTTCAAACTGTTTTTATTTTAATTTCCCTCTTTTCATAATTTAACAGCTAGGGTGATGTTTGATCCCATTGTTTGGGCACCGAGTAACTAAGTTTAAATCCCCTATGCCTCTGGGAAAAAAAGTCCCCCCCTAAGTGTGGAAGCAGGGGGTCTCTGGAGCTGAATGACAGATACAATAATGACATCTGAATGTGATGCCGGTATGTCTCTGATGTTTAAAGGTCCTGCTTCCTATTTTCTCGCTGGACCTTTAAACTGCCATATTTGGTACACAGCCAGGGGTGATACTGGCAGATCCTTCCAAAATATGTATCTTGGGAAGCACAGGATCCCGGAGCTGGAATCAACAATATGGTTCAGTTACGAAGACCCCTGCTTCAAGAATAGTACAAAAAAATGAACAGGTAATGGTTGGTTAATTATCACATCAAGATAACTCGCTCATCTATCAGGTAGTATCCAAAATCTTTCAGACAAAAACAAAAGCTTGAGAGACTTCATGAGTTATTCCTTTTATACAGTACTTATAATAACCCACCTGCTCCCCCAAAAAACTTTAATATGCATAAAGGTGTAATTCAGGGGTGGCCAAACCATGGCCCGTGACGGCATTTGGAAAGGCCCAAGTCCATCTCCACCTCCTCCCTCCTTGATGGTGCACCAGGCTGGCACCGGAAGTCAGACCCAACTTCCGCATCTGCCCACAGGGCCCCAGCTCCCCTCCCAAACGCCAAAGTAAAAATCATAGAGGCGAGTGAAAGTGGGAGAAGGATTGAGTGACAGAGGAGGGTGGGGTGGGGGATTGAGTGAGAGATGGGGGGAAATTGTGTGAGAGGAGGGAATTGAGTGAGTGAAGGAGAGGGATTGAGTGAGCAGGAGGGAAAGGTTTAATAGAACAATGGCCAGCCAAACAAATTGTGCCCATTTATTGGCACGCCTGATAAAAAGGTTGGCGACCCGTGGTGTAATTGCTAATGCTGATACATATATCCCACTATCAGTGTGTTCAATGCTGTTGCTATGTATGCAAACTAGGCCAAGATTCTGCTCATCAATGACTCATCCCTTCGAATCATTCCTTGGATCAGGTAATGTGATACTGCTGCTTTCTTTCAGTTTGAAACCTCAAGAGCTTATTTTTTTTCTGTTGCTCTTGATTTATTAGGCAGTTTTCTAGCTGTCTCCTTATCAGACCAGGTTTTAATTGATTCTTCCATTAATCACCTGCCCTTTTGTGGGCTCTCTTTCTGCATTTCTCTTTTTTTTCTCTCCTGTTGCCTTATAGAAACAAAGTCATGCACTGCAATTCATTAACCTCCTATAAGGGTTATTGAAGCTCCATCCAGTATTACATTGTCTTGTATCGCAGTTAACTCCGAATACAGCTCCAACACTCCTTATCCGAGCTTCGTGAATCCCTCCCATGGAGAGCAGAAAGGGTTCATTTGGCATAGTCATTTTAAATGCACAGATGTAGCAGGCGTCACTGCACTAGATTATTTAACAGTAGCGCTATTGATAACAATGCTTAAAGAGGTAACGTGTGATATTTCACGTGTTATTTCATGCATTGTTTCGTGTTAGCAGGCGTAATAACACCTGCTACATATTTATGTAGGTATGTGTAAATGTAGAAGAAAGGGGACACAGGGCGCACTGAAGGTGAAGATAAAAATGTATTGAACAGACAAAATAAAGCAAGTAACAACTTACATATGTAAAGTCTGTAGTTCAGTAGATTCGTTGAATGGTTGTCCGTGCTGCCTTGTTGCTGACTTGGGAACTGGGAGACAGTGTTGTGCTCGAGGCGTTGAGATCCCGCGCGCTGAGATCAGCTGGTGCCTCGGCGTTGATTTGCTGCTTCCGGGTTTGCATAGCCCGTATGTTGCAGTCTGACGCGTCTCTGTAGCTACCTGATTTTTGCAAGGTCCTCATCGGCGTGAGCGGCAGTTAATACAGGACAATTTTGATGCTCTACCACAACGCGTTTCACACACTGTGCTTTATCAGACTGCCTGATGAAGCACAGTGTGTGAAACGAGTTGTTGTAGAGCATCGAAATTGTCCTGTGTTAACTGCCGCTTGCGCTGAGGAGGACCTTGCAAAAATCAGGTAGCTACGGAGACGCGTCAGACTGCAACATACGGGCTACGCAAACCCAGAAGCAGCAAATCAACGCAGAGGCACCAGCTGATCCCAGTGCGCGGGATCTCAACACCTCGAGCATAATAATGTCTCCCAGTTCCCAAGGCAGCACGGACAACCATTCAATGAATCTACTGAACTACAGACTTTACATATGTAAGTTGTTACTTGCTTTATTTTGTCTGTTCAATAAATTTTTATCTTCACCTTCGATGCACCCGGTGCCCCCTTTCTTCTAGGTTTGTTCCGCCTACGAGTTTGTCCATGATGGATTTTTGTGGAGTAGGGGAACACTTCCACACACAGGAGCTGCAAGAAGGGGAATTGATCCATATCAGGACTCTTAGGAAGCATGAGCGCGGACAAAAACTTTACTGTATGTGTAAATGTATTTATATAGCGCCAACAGTGTATGTAGCTATTTACAAAATTACAATACAAGGAAAATAAAGGACGAACAATGGGGATAACAGCAGTAAATAACAACATAAGGCAAAGGGAAACCCTGGTCTGAAGAGCTTTTTTTCCTACACTGCCGCAAAGTGAAAAATGGCAAAAAGCGGAACCGGTTATTTTTGGCATCTCCTACCCTTCTGCGCATGCACAGACTTGCAGTTCCCCCCTTCTGCGCATGGGTGAACTCGGCCACTCCCCCTTCTGCGCATGCATGAACTCAGCCGTCCCCCTTTTGCACATGCGCAGACATTGCAGCCCCCTTCTCGGTACCAACGTTTTGGCAGATTGCCGAGAAGCGGGCCCTAAAGTACTGTAATGCACTCATCCCAATGCAAGTTACTGGGAGATTTAGAAATCCAAAATGTCACTAAGAGAAGCTTTCAAATGTTGGCCAGTATAGCGTTAGATTATATTGTATCTGCAGGAAGGCGTGTCATGCAATCCACTACCCTTTTGGTCATGGAGAATTTCTTTTAATTGGAAGTGTTATTTCCTTTAGTTAATCAATCTACTGTATGTATGTTGCAAATGAATAACCTGAATAATTGATGCTGAAGTTGTATACTGTACTGGACCTGACACAGTACTGTACATCATGACCTTTTATGAAGTATAGATCTGCCATACTTTGCAAAGCAACGCATTAAAAGCCTCTAGAATGGAAAAGATTTAAAGTGCAATACCAGCCTGCAATGTGTATTGAAGCTGTACTTAAGTGAAAGCACTCGACCATTCAACCACTACTTATTTTTAGCAGCAGTATCTTACAGCCTTATAACTGCACGTGAAGACCATTGACTTTAATGGGGCTTTCTGTGCAACTGCGCCAGATCGTTGCTTTTGCACTTTGTAGAATAAGGGCCTTAATGTAATATATATTTAATAGCTTTAGTTTTTAGATGGTGGTGCCCATGTATCAGGATGTATGGAACCCTCTGAGGTAACATGGAAACCCACAAAAGACAGGATACCGAAATAAATAAAAACTGACATGATTTATTGTTACACTAAAGGAAACAAAACTGAGAAAACAAAATGGAGTCTGCAAAGTGTGCAGAGCTACATACAAAAGGCTATGAGCTAAGGGGACAAACATGGGCAGGGGGCAAATAGTACTAAGGGAAATAACAGGAGAAACCAAGGTTAGCTGCAAGAATTGCAGCACTAAATGCAAAAAGCAGGGGAGAAATAATAAACAGAGGGCAAATAGTGCAAAGGGAATACAAGACAAAAAACAAGTAGGTACCTGTAGATCTGCAGAACTAGGAGCCTGAATAAAAAGGAACAGGTAAAAAGGCATCGATATGGAATAAAGAATAACCTGACTCCTGACCTGGAAACAGAAAGTTAACAAGCAAAAAATTAACATACTGGGTGGGGTTTTATACCCACTCTAAGATGGCAGCTGGCCTCATGGAAAGTTCTAGTTCGTACCGAACCTGAGTCCTTGGTACACCCCAACAGGTCTACGAGAAGTACTGCGGGAAGGAATCTTGACAGTACTCCCTCTCTTAGGCCTCCCTCTACTGCCAGGTCTAGCCTGAAACCTGACCATTCCACCAATCCTCCCCATACTTGGAATCTAGGATGTTCTGAACCTCATACTCCAGAATAAAGTCTAATACCTCAGGCTAGGGAGGGTATCTTAACTCTCTGAGGTTATTAGAATGTTTATTGAAATCAATCTGCTTTCGCCTTGCTCTTCTAATTGAATATAATGTTTTTTTATTCTCTCCTTGACCCGAAGTATTTCACCATTGATAGCTTTGTCATCAGGTGGATAGAAAAAAAGGTGATGTAGAACAGCGCTAATGGAGATAAATAATGTACCCTAATATGAGGGTGAACCCTAGTAGCAAACTAGGCAGCCTGATGATAATCTGATGGTACAATCAGAACACAAGAATACAACAAAGAGGAATACCGGCACCTAATAAGTCCAATTAGGTGCAATCCTGGATATCCAGTGGAAATAGTTCAAGTTCCAAATAGATCAGCAACCTGTCGATCTTGTAATGACCAGATGCAACCTCATTCATAGGGAGTGGAACATGAAATTAAACAAAAAATATATTTAGTGCAACACAGCTATGACAATTCATACAGACATGAAATCACAGGACCTGCTAACAACACAAACAGAACTGACAAACACAGACAGGACTAACAACCACAAAAGCAAAGCTAAGGAATAAAAATTAGTTTTAATAACTATATTAGATAAGATGTAGACATTAGCAGGAACGCCAATCCGGTTGGGTAAACCCTGAGTAAAACTCACAGGACGGCAGAAGGTTAATAGCAATGTGCGTCAGCCACACTGGTGAGATCTATCGTCCACGTGTAGAGGATTCGCAGGGCCTCCAGATCACCATATGTTCTTCCGTACGTCCTGGCTCCTTAGACCCAGAAGCGACGTCTCCGGTGTACTTCTCCAAGTCCCGTGTCAAGTCGGGACCGGTAGTTACGTCACTGGACGTGGCGTCACAAGCGGGCGGAACCTTTTGACAAAACTTGAGAGGAACGGCGATCTTAACTCCTCTGCTGCTCTTCACCAAGTTATGGTATTCTGCACAAGACCTACTTCACCTTCAATGTCCTACAATGTCCAACAATGAATAAAATAGCCCTACGCGTTTCGTGTGTGTAAGCACACTTCTTCAGGGGATAAAAAAAACCCGTGAAGAAGTGTGCTTACGCACACAAAATGCGTAGGCCGTTCCTCTCAAGTTTTGTCAAAAGGTTCTGCCCGCTAGTGATGCCACGTCCGGTGACGTCACTACCGGTCCCGACTTGACACGGGACTTGGAGAAGTACACCGGAGACGTCGCTTCCGGGTCTAAGGAGCCAGGATATACGGAAGAACATACGGTGATCTGGAGGCCCTGAAAATCCTCTACACGTGGACGATAGATCTCACCAGTGTGGCTGACGCACATTGCTATTATCCTTCTGCCGTCCTGTGAGTTTTACTCAGGTTTTACCCAACCGGATTGGTGTTCCTGCTAATGTCTACATCTTATCTAATATAGTTATTAAAACTAATTTTTATTCCTTAGCTTTGCTTTTGTGGTTGTTAGTCCTGTCTGTGTTTGTCAGTTCTGTTTGTGTTGTTAGCAGGTCCTATGATTTCATGTCTGTATGAATTGTCATAGCTGTGTTGCACTAAATATATTTTCTGTTTCATTTCATGTTCCACTCCCTATGAATGAGTTTGTCATCAGGTACTATTTCATGAGCCTTCTTAAGATCCTTCAACGCCTGCTTGAAATCTTTCAATCCTAGCCAGCCATGAGCATGTCTATAAAGTGCTTTGGTGGTAGATGGATCGATTTTAAGAGCACATGACAGCTTCAATCGCTACGTCTTATGGAGTGGTACCGCTTAGTAAATATGGCCCATAGTATTTTAGGCCAGGTTTCTTAAAAATATATGTGTACAGTACATATTCTCCACTATTCTTGATTTATTCTAGATATCTTACCTACACTGTATATAGCTTATCACTTTTCCTTGTAATTTATAACACTCTATACATTGTGGCAAACGGCTGCCTTTATGTAGCGCTGCCCTTTGCCCAGGCTCTTCGCGACACAGTCTTCTAGGGTTTAATTTGTAGAAAAGGGGTCAAACACGTGTATACACACAAGAGGCACTCAGCCCTCAACCTTCAGCGGTTTATTTCTCCATTAGTGACACTAAACATTTTGAACACTGTCACTTTAAGAACAAAAGAAATCATAAAAAGAAACATCTACTCCTGTCAGGAGTCTAACTCACATGCATATCCCTATCTGCAATATTGGCTGGCTAAGCCAGTTACCAACTTTAAATAACTCACAGGTATAATAACATTGAGTCGTTAACTGTGAGATGGGGACAGCGTTCCAATAGGTCCTCAGATGCTGCAACACGTGGGGGGGCTTTCTACCCTGAACTGGATACTGGAGAGCAGTGGTTTTTCTCCCTGCCTCCAGGCTCTAAGAGAGTGAAAAAGCAACCCTCTCTGCTCTAAATACAAGTTCTAGTAGTTGGGTGAGTGAAAACCAGCACCAGTGTAAATTCTGGTATGGATTTCCTATCCACCAGCCTTAGTGACTGTGAATCTGTGGAGCGGATCACATCTACACTATGTATGCACTTTCTGTTATAAATCTGACAGAAAGCTGCCTACTATCTTGGCACTATGTCACATATCCTGCCCTCGAGCTTACACCTTCTGGGGTGAGCGACCATGGATATCCAGTGTACAGAAGTGTCCCCTCTAAAACACTTGAGCTAATTCCCACACATTAAGCGTTCACTGGAAACTAATATGAACCTTTTCCTAAGAGTTCCATTTGACTATGTGCAGCAATTACTGACACTGTTTCGTCTTAACATACTATTCTTGACGAACCTGTTTTGTTTTCAATAAGGAACCATTTTTCTTAGTAACAAGAACATCCTATACCCCAGGATATGATAAACCTTATCTGTATATATATTCACGAAACTGGACAGTTTCTATTACCTCCCTGGGGTTTTCCAACTCTAGAATATGAAAAATATTATATAAAAAGGGTCATTAACTTTTTACATTACCTAGTAATCTTGTTTAAGGGCCGTCACCCTATATACTAACTTGTCCTACCTACATTTTTAGAAAATACCTCCTTGCCATATTCGTGTACTGCTCACCCTAGAAGTTATCTGTGACATAGTCCGCACGTGTAACCTAATCGGTTAATTCCCACACATTTTTTTTCTTTACTTCCAGTCCATTACATCCTCAGACTTCATTTCAACGCCCACTGCATCCTGCACATGACTGAACTGTTTCTTCAGCCTCTGACGAGACACCCGGATCGGATTCTCCTTGGCTTCACACTGTGGTCCAGAGTGGCGAGATCTGAAACTCTTCAAGCGCAGCACAACCCTTCGTCGCCTCTGCTTTCCAATCTTTGAACCTTCTAGGCTCTTCTTACTGAAATGTCTCCTCTCAAGACAATTTACACTCATCAGAAATTTTTGATTTCCCTTTTGGGGCAATTACCAGGTCTTCGGGTTTTGGAGACCTAATTGCTTCTGTATAAAGGCAGTCAATATTAATAACGTTATCAGGATTTTCCATCCACTGTGTTTTCAGGAACTGCCACCCACTTGGCTAAAACCTCTTCTGTGGTGGCCTGGGTGTCATCACAGGTATTAGTTTCTGTAGGATACAGACGCTTAGGCTGGGCCAATACCTTTTCCTGTAATGGAGACACCTGTGCATTACTGTTCTGCATAGCTTCCTTTTGTCTTAACTCTACCGCCATCTTTTCTATGTACTGCTTCTGTGACCCAAGTATCTGTCTTAGGGTGAGTCCCCAGCCAGCACTGTGGCACGCACGCCCGGCGGGGGGCGGCGCGTGGACAGGGCTACACCGCGATCTGCGGTCTGAAGGGAGAGGGAACGTTTGTGATGGGAGGGGGCATGGCGGTGGGTTTGTAGGGGCGTGGCCATGACATCCCGTGGCTGGTTTGCCCTCATTGGCTGAACCGCCGGCGGGGGCGTGGCCACGCCTCCGTCGCAAACTTCGAGTTTAAATTTCACAGCCTGCCTGAAAATCTGTCACGCACCGCAGGGGAAAGGTGCGCGACAGGGTACTAACAAGGACCGGCCTGACTGGGGGGGGTGGAGGTTGAACGCGGCGTGCGCTGTAGCAGTCACTGGGACTGCAGCATTAGGTTTGTAACATTTTCTCTAACTTCATCTGAGGAACCTCCTGCTGGGCAGCAGTAGAGTCCAACGTAGCATCCGACTCAGCCTTCAGAGCCTCGAGCTCCTTGCCCAGGTCACGCTTTTGTTTCTCTGCCATCTTGCGGCCTGTATGCTCAGACTCCAGCCCTTCCTCAGGTCTTGAAGCTGTCCTTCTGTATTTCTTTTTTCACTCAGTGCGGCTGCTAGTTCAACTTCTTTGGAATTGAGTCACGATTCCACATCTGTCAACTGATTCAAAGCAAGATTTAACTTTATTTCCTTTTCTCTATTCTTGTGGTTGCTCTGGGCTTGCATCAGCACGTCCATAATATTTTGGGGCTCTACAGTTTTTGTCGTAAGGATTGCTACTGCTTCTGACTGCCACCCCTCTTTCTCCTGAGTGTTCTGACATTTGGCGATGGAATAGCCTCTCTGCTTCTCCATCTCTTGCTCTAGTTTCTGGACCTTCTCGTGTTCCCGCTCATACAGAGTCACCTGGCTTCTAAGCTCCGACTCCAGCGATGCTCTTGTGTTGCTCAAAATGATCTTCAGCTGCTCATGCTGCTCATGATGTTCTGCGGGAGGACACTAGGTACTCAGACGCTCCTGCAGAGCTTTTGCTTTTCTAGCAGCCTGGATACTTTCTTCCTGCAGGACCCACTGCTTCTCCTTGGCCTCCTGTAGATGCGCTCACAGCTCCTTGCAGCTGGCTTTGCAGTACATGATCTGCTTGTGTATGCTGCTCCAGGGAGAGGCATTATTTTCCCAGCATTCTCTCTGCAGTGCTGCCTGTACTTCTAATTTTTCCTGGGACAATTGTTCCATCACTTTTCCTGCTTGGTGAAGCTTCTCCTTTCCTTCACTAGCCTGGTCAGACAAATCTGATTTTTTTCCTTTCAGACTTTAATATTCTCTTTCTTTACAGTCTCTAAACCACTCAGGGCATTCTCATAGGTTTCCTTCATTGTACACAGCTCTGTGTTTAGACCATGGCCCTCTTGGCGAGAGTGTTCCAGCGTGAACCTCTTTCTGAGAGACTTCCAACTCTCTACGGCAATTGCGAATCTCTTGCAGAGTCTCCCCATATTTCTGTTTCAGGTTAGCAATTTGTCCGTCCGGCTTGTTCTGCTTTCCATCCATGGTGGCCGCCGCAATGTTTGCCCTTTCCAGACTGGTCGTCACCTCCTCCAATTCACTCCGTAAGAGACGCTCTGATTTCTTCAAAGCGTAATACTCATGTAAAGCTGGGAGTATATTCTTCTGTAAAGTGGCGTTAGCCTCCTGAAACTGGGCGTTAATCTCTCGCTTCTTATCCAATCTTTCCTGCAGGACATCCCAAACATGGTGAGCAGTTTGGAGTGCAGAAATTAAGGCCTCTTTATCCTGGATCAAGGATTCAGCTTCCCTTTGCTCCTCCTTTTTCTTGACCACTGTTCCCGTGACGATTCCGCCCATCGCTCCGGACTGCAGCACATCTCAGCGCCTTTATGTCCCGCGTTGACCTGACATCGCAGGTTCAAGTGGTTCGGTCACTTCCTCTGTGATATGAGAAATACTTTTCTTTTTCTTCTTCTTTCTCTTTGCTTTTCTAGTTCTAGAGACATCAGTATTACTGGGCACACACTCACTGGTATTAGCTTCCACATCTTGCTTGTGCTCACAACGCGTTGCTTACTTTTGCAGCTGTTGGTCTTTGAAAATTTGGGGACACACATCTTCCATGTGACCTAGTTCATGACAGGCCCAGAATACTAAATTCATCTGCGGGTACAGCTCTCTTCCTGGGGCCAAATACGAGTCATCATCATCGTATGGCCTGAAGGGACACTGTTTTGCATGGTTATGTACATTACAAAACAAACATTTCACGTCGGACATTTTAAAAACCCGGCAGGGTAAACTTGACATTAAGCACTTTGCTTATGGTGTTAGCTTTATGTATGGTTTTAGAGAAAAAGGAACCTAGTATGCAAGCACTCTGTCACATCTAAATGTATTATGATTTTATTAAAATACTTTATTAATAACCAATGAATAAAAAAAGGGGGTTTAAAAATAAAATGTATGTCAAACAGCACGTGACTGTGTCATTAGTAACATAACTATGAGTAGTTAAGTTGATAGTGCATATGGAGATCCTTGATTGATATTCAGGATCAAATGCTATGCTTATAGCTGCCTATAAATATAGGAAAAGGGGCCGTGATGGGACCACTATCAAGATAAAGTCTAATTCCTATATATATATGTATCAGGGCGTATGATTAAAGACGCGGTATAATGGTAGACTTGTCAAGGATTATTAACATATATACCTTATTAACAGATGCGAGGATAGACCAGATCTGTGTAGCTACCTGCAATGATTGGTCAATAATGAACCAGAGGGTAACCTCGTTCATACTTTGGTCGAGATGCCAGGCTGTGAGGATATCACTAGAGGTGAACACTGATAAAGGTGACGCCCCTTGCGCCGTTTAGGCCATAAAAGGAGGTCAGAGTATGCACAATATATGAATAATGTAGACACCCACAATAGGGTATTGATGCATATATTTTGCCAACCTATTAATTATAATGATGTATATTGTGGCTCGGCTATTCGGTTAAGTACATGGGGTAGTGATACATCCTCTAAAACGTGTATGAACTAGTCTCTAATATAGGAGTGGACTCGTGTATAGTGTGAACCCTCACAGCACTCACAACAGAGGTAGTTGGGGCAATTAAGTACTATGCAGTAGCTGGGAGGTTCGTGTAAAATTCTTGGCATAAGCAAGGTACTAGAGGGGGCCTCCGCAATACATGAGTGTTATACACATTGCATGGTAGGCAGTGCGTGATTACCACATGTAGTACATGATAGGCATGATAGAGGTACTTGGCTTAGTGGCTGGATGGTGCTGCTTACCCAGACATTGATATAGCAACATCTGAACCTGGCTGGTTCCTACAGCAAGAAGGTAAGTGTAGTGTGTTGCGGTCAGTGTAAACCCGCAGTCCACAAACTCCCCCTAAACACTTCAGTAGGTATGTATATCAGCATTCATATGCTGTCATGTGCAGTAGTATGTCAGATTAAACCACCGTGTTGCACGTAAATGATCACTACAGGCTCTTAGCCAATCATAAACATAAAGCGCAGGATGATTTCAGCCGAAGGTACTCTCTAATAGCCGGTCTATGACAGCTGATACGACCGGCTTCCCCCGTCAGAGGCCGTGCAGTGGGTCCGTCACCCACATGAACCCTTCACCCTTAAATCAACAAGGTGAGAGAGTGTGCAGGTAAGTGTGGTGATTGGACAGAGTATTATAGGAAATACACAACCAATTGAAAAAGTTCTATGAGCCTGAGTATGTAAAATAGTGTAGTTATTTGTCCAATTAGGACAACCATAGATAGTAAGTATACCTACTTCTTGCTCAATTGGTATGGGTACCACTTGAAATTCTGCAAACAGCCGCCAATAGTGCTTATTCAAATGCCGGTAATAACAGCTGATGAGCGCAAACCCATGCTAGGCAAATGCCGTGAGGTTGCTCTGCATAGATCCGAACCCTCCCGCACCCCCTAAAGCAGGACAGAGAACTATTGGAGGTTACATATAAGGTAGAACATATAGCTGGTTACATATAAGGTAGAACACATAGCTGATAACGCATAGTCCCCTATATCAGCGCTGATCATTGATATATCAGCGCTGATATGCTCGAGGACATGCCTAACTAGATAGTGGGCTTGTAAACAGCCCCTTAGGGCAGATGGATCCTGCGGTGTAAGGTATAACTCGCAGGATCCCCGTAACAAATACACGGAGGTCGCTGAAAATAAGGTAGCATGAAATAGTATCAACACACTGCTACATTCAAATTGAAAAGCTTCCCGCGTGTGTATGAGAGTGTGTGGCCGACGCGCGCGTTTCACGTATGAACGCTTCTTCGGGGCACGTAAGGGGAGGTCCCTGTGTCCAGATAGACCTTTAAATAGTCACTGTAAGTATGTCTGTAAGTACCCTTAACCCCATGGTTGCTGAATCAAACAGATGGTGTGTCTCACTGCATGAAGTGTACCGTGGATGGGCTAATGATTATAGCAACTAAGATAGCCAGACCCTGGAGGCCCTAAGAAATTGCAGACTGTATATGTCAGTTTGCAAAGTATTAGAAGGGCTGGGTATCTGTGGCTGAGAATAATAAATATAGATGCGAGGCATTTATGTTATAGATGCTCACAAGAGTTGGGGTAAGTGTAATATTCAGATTTGATATTCATTGATGTTAGTGATGGTTAGTCACTGTGTTACAAGGTTGGTATAACTAAATTTAAAAGTTATACCAGGATGATACGCCCTGATACATATATATAGGAATTAGACTTTATCTTGATAGTGGTCCCATCACGGCCCCTTTTCCTATATTTATAGGCAGCTATAAGCATAGCATTTGATCCTGAATATCAATCAAGGTTCTCCATATGCACTATCAACTTAACTACTCATAGTTATGTTACTAATGACACAGTCACGTGCTGTTTGACATACATTTTATTTTTAAACCCCCTTTTTTTATTCATTGGTTATTAATAAAGTATTTTAATAAAATCATAATACATTTAGATGTGACAGAGTGCTTGCATACTAGGTTCCTTTTTCTCTAAAACCATACATTTATGTTCCTGCCTAGTTAGCACCTCACCGTGGTTCAAATACTCACCTGTGCGGGTGTTTTCTGTACGTGTGGTGTTAGCTTTACAGAGCACTATTTTCATAACCGACTGAGCAGACTTTACACGCAGCACTTGCTAGATGCCATTTTCACTTTCTTCAGCAAAATTTTTGGTTTTCTGCTTGGGTTCAGGGCCTTAACATATCTTCATCTACTGACCTCTGGGTGCTATTGCACCCACACTTCACACATTCTCTGGGTATGCTGTAAGTACAACTGGTCATACATAATGAGACAGACTTCACTCGCAGACTCTGCATTTGACTTCGACTGGGCGGCCATTTTAAATCCCCATATTTCCCCCCCCAAACCCAGAGACCTTTCAGTGTCTGCCCGCACTCATCCACCATATGTGGCAAACGGCTCCCTTTATGTAGCGTTGCCGTTTGCCCAGGCTCTTTGAGATACAGTCTTCTAGGGTTTAATTTGTAGAAAATGGTGACAAACATGTGTATACAAACAAAAGGGCACTCAGCCCTCAACCTTCAGCAGTTTATTTCTCCATTAGTGACACTAAACATTTTAAACACCGTCATTTTACGACTCATTACTGAATTACCCAGAGATTAGCTCACAAATTGGAGACTCATTCAAAAATTATTTTCATATCAACAATAGCTCTATAGAATCAACATCGATACTATGGGAGGCACATAAGGCCACGATCAGAGGGCAGCTTACCTCAAAAGCATCACACAGAAAGAGAATAAAAATAGAAAAACAAAACATTTTTATAGGAAAAATTGTAAAATTAGAACAATCACATAAAAACATCAATCGAGGATTTTTTTTTTAAATCCTGAGCCTTGCAAGGGGGGAACTTAAGCGGGTGCAATTAGAGGACATAGAGAAAGCCCTTAAGTGGTCTAAGCAAACGTATTATGATAAGGAGGATAAGGTGGGCCGCTTATTGGCAAATAAACTTGGAGGGATCAGGTCGAGAGCATTGTTCCCTGCTATTAGGTTAAAAGGAGGAGAAGTGACTTACAGCCACTCAAAGATACCAGAGCAATTTGCTAAATTTCACACGGATCTCTACGATCTCGACAATTCAACTCCGAATGCTAAAGTCCCGAACCTGACCCAGATTGAGGCTTCTCTTAGAGATTGTAACCTCCCAAAACTGTCGGAGGAAGACCACAAAGTTTTAAATGCAATAATTACCCGGTTAGAGTTACAGTAGTAAGGGCGGTTAGCTCATCAAAGGCTCCGGGCCCAGGTGGATTCTCAAATTTGTACTATAAAAATGTTATAGGAATCCTAGGGCCATGTCTACTAGATTTATTCAATGACATTCTTAGCGGAAAACAAATCCCCCACAGATGACGAAAGCCAATATAGTGGTGATCCCTAAAGAGGGTAAGGACTCTTTATATTGTGGTAGCTACAGACCAATCTCATTGCTTAATACGGATTTGAAAATGTATAGTAAAATGCTGTCCAACAGGTTGAACCAAAAACTCCCTAGATTAATCTATTATGACCAGGTAGGTTTTGTGAGCAAACGCCAGGCATCGATAACACAAGGAAAATTATTAATGTGATAGATCCGATACATAAGTCTAAGACGAAAGCAATGCTGTTGAGCCTGGATGTGGAGAAGGTGTTTCATAGGATAAGATGGGATTTTTTAGATAAGACGTTGGAGGCATTTGGATTTTCAGGGGGTTTTCTACAAGGGGTTCAGGCCCTCTACCAGATGCCAATAGCCACTTTGAAGATCCCAGAGGGGGAGAGGAATCTGATAACAATTAAGAATGGGACTAGACAGGGGTGCCCCCTCTCTCTTCATTTTGCCTTGACAATTGAACCCCTTGCGGCTACAATCAGAGCTTCCCCAAATATATAAGGGATTAATATAAAAGATGAGTGTTACAAATTATCACTTATTGAGGATGATATTATCCTTACTATAGCTAACCCATTGACATCTCTCCCGAATTTACAATCCGCTCTCCGGTGGTTTGGGGAATTGTCTGGGTATAAAGTTAATGTGGGAATATTGCAAGCGCTAAATTTAACGTTAATGGAAAAGGAGGTTGAGGTTCTTAAACAACATTTTGACTATAGGTGGAAAAAGACCCATCTGAAGTATTTAGGGATATACCTTACTACGACTGCAACTTATTATATAAATATAACTATCCCAAACTTTTTTCTAAGATTAGAAAGGATCTACAAGCTTGGAATTCTCACCATATCTCCTGGATAGTGCGTATACCCGCGGTTAAGATGAATATCTTCCCCAGACTTCTATATTATTTCTAAACATTACCAATATCTGTCCCACATACAAACATAAAAGAAATCCAAAATCCTATTATGTAATTTATTTAGAAACATAAACAACCGAGAATAGCCAGGTCAATTATGTTGGAGTCTAAAGAATGAGGGGGTCTAGCGGTTCCAAATAGTCTAAACTATTATATAGCCTCTCATTTGAAACAAATGGTTTATTGGCCCTCCCCGGGAGGGACCTATGCGTGGGTGGATCTGGAAAGCTCACTTAATTACCCGGTTGGCCTGCCTACCCTGCTATGATCGAGCCCCATGAGTGGGATTGTGAGACAGCCTGAGCCGGCGGTAATCGGGTTTACTCTGAAAATCTGGCAGTCAGCAAAAAAGAAATATAAGGTTATGTCAACTCCATCTTGATTTACGCCCCTGTTCGGTAATCCAGGGTTTTTGCTGGGGTTTCGGGGTCGGGACTTTGAAACCTGGAGACATAGAGAAATTCTAGAGATGGGAGATTTATTAGAAAAAGATAAGTTGATGTTGTTTGAGGAATTGATGAGAAAATATGGTTTACGTCGGACGGAGGTGTTTAAATATATGCAGGCCTGACATTTTGTGCGCCAGGGTTTCTATGAGGAGGCATTCCCTAAATTCATACGATTCGAAGACTTATGCAAAACAAAAAAATATCAAAAAGTCCTGATCTCATCCCTGTACCTAGGTTTAATTACCCGAAAGGATGCCCAGGTCCATAAATATATGGACCAGTGGGCTCTGGATTTCCAGACTGAAATAACAAGAGGGGATTGGGAAGATATATGGGATAATGGGGTGCAAAACCTCTATAGGTATAGTTACAAAAGAGAATATGTACAAAATAACGCTGGTATTACACCACAAAAGGTTAAAGCAAATGTTTCCAGATGCGACCGATAGATGCTGGAGGGGATGCGGACAGATAGGGGATTTAGCACATATATGGTGGTTCTGCCCAGTAATGCAGACAGACATACTGGAGGACAGTTTTGAAATTAATAGAAGATGTGGTTTCGCAATGCAGGTATATCCCCATATCTAGATTAAAATATTCTGAATGTTGTGATTTATGTTGTATTAAAAATGCTATTCACTATTCTATATATGTACAAATGCTGTCCCCTTCCCCTTCCCTTAACCTTCCCCCAAATGTGATATTACCAACTATCTGTATAAATGCACCCCCCTCCCCTCCTTTTTTTCTTTTATGTACCCTTTCCCCATAATCTTTGAAAACTATTCAATAAAAACTCGTTACAAAAAAAAAAAAAAAAAAATAGAAGATGTGACAGGAATCAAGGTTCCGCGAGGCCCAATTTTAAGGTTATGGAAGATATAAATTATTACATAGCTAAATACATTTTGCATATATTAACAGTGGCTAGGTGGGCGTTAGCAGCAGCGTGGAAAAAGACACTGCCGCCCTCCAGAAGAGAGGTTATTAGAAGGTTTAACGATGTACAAGTAATGGAGAAACGTACCTCCTTTTTGAATCACACCACAAGGAAGTTTGATAGAGTCTGGGATCCCTGGGATGTTGGATAGGGTAAGGCCCCACCCAATGGGATAGAGGATCTGGGAGTGGTGAGTTTAGGATATGTCATTGATAAAATGTTATAACATTTTCTATGATATATAATGTGATGGTTGTTGATTTGTAAGAATTCTGATACAAAATGGTTGTTCCCCCCATCCCTCCCCTTTTTTTCCTGTACCCCTCCCCTTCCCATTTACGTTTGAAAATCTTAATAAAAATATAAGTTTAATAAAATGTTAACTGATACATGTAAGGCGCTACCACCAAAAATATAGGAGTTTGCCAATAAAGTGAAAGTGTCTCTCTATGTAACACCCTTTCTAACCTTTCGTTGTAAATTTAGACAACCTCACTTTGGATACTTGGAAGACACAAACAAAACTTGTTTGTATCTGTGAGATAGTCAGAGACCATACATAATCAGAAAAGGAATGACGCAGAATTGCCAAAATTACAATGTTTTTATGACATTAGAAAACAGCAAAAAACTTTCACAGTTTTCATATTGGATCGTCAGGAAAGAAAGCTGAAATAAAAGAAACGTGTACAATAAACTTTTTTTGGGGGGGGAGATGCTTCGTATGATGGTTTAAATGAATAATAAATGCCATTCTCTTCAAGTTAAAATGGATAATATCAGCAAATGTTAATACACAGAGACTTTTAAGCATTAGAGTTAAGTAGGGTGTTTCAGTATAATTGAAGTCAGTGCTTTAAAACGGTTTGGAATATCAGCAACAGTTTCTAAAGAGGCTCCCGCTGACAAAGGTAATTGTGTTTGTGTTCATCCATGGTGATAATGCTAGCTGTGCTTATTTAGTAACACACATTGCAAATAAAGGGAGAAGCAGTCAGTCATGCAACACGGTTTCCAAAGTGCCAGTTTTAAGAAATGTTTCCAATTGCTCTCCAAATTAGACTGGAAATGCCAACGCTGAGCAGTACAACAATAAAAGGACCCTGTAAAGGTTTTACAACATTAATCAACGATCCCATTCTTTTTGGTATTCTGTGAAGTCAAAGTTCCAGTCCGGGGTACTCCCTCAGAATCCTGCAGCAGCCATGTTTGCAATAAAGTATATTGTTCAGAATGATGTCTCTTTTTGATTATTTTTGACCTTATTGAAAGAATTGCAAATCAGTATAAGTGAGGCGCACTGACATCGTAAGAGGAGAGAAAAATGTTGAAAAAAATGAGCCCACTGCAAAAATAAATATTAAAAGGGTGGAAATCATACATTACATATTGTGCATCAATTTGTGCGACACAGGATATTTGCTTGGCATTTGGGAAGCTATTATTTTGTGTTAAGTAAAAAGGATGAATACAATCTTTTCACAGCTTACATGCTGTTTGCTTATCAAAGTTCCTTCTTGCTACGCCTGGTGGCTGTCATGGTAACTGTCTCAATCTGGGTCATTAGATAAAACGACACATGCAATGTCGGCTAACAATGATTTATTGAATTCATATAGTGCCTGTTAATTCCAAAGCATGCTACAGTTCAGGGGCATTCATGCCGTCCCCTCTGGGAATGGAATCATGGCCACACGTTCCTACTGCTATGGTTCATGCTCGGTAAAACAGAAAGCGGTAGGAGTTCAAGTATAGCTTAACTAGGCTACAATGTAACCATCACTGGACGGTAATCTAAAATAGTTTATTGAAGCACATCAGACAACATGTTGGAGTCCTGATGTTTTGATCCCTAAAGGCGCCTTCCTTAGGAGAGTTCTGTTAAACACCAAGACATAGATGTAGCCAGCCATCACAGGCGGCTCCACACGGGGCTACGAGTCCCAGCAGCCCCAGGGGTTGCTCCCCAGGTGACGCACAGCAGCCAATAGGGAGAAGGAGAAGGATAAATTTGGCACTTAGGACCACACGCCAGTTGGAGCAGGGACAGCAAGGGGTTAGGATGTGTTCAGTGTATCGGTGCCCCTGAACAAGGCCAGATATCCTCCATAGATCCCAGCTAGGCCCAACTCACTTCAGTTTGTGGCTGCTGCAGGGAAGGTCCATAGATAGGGACACTTCCCCTCAGCACATAGGAGAGAGAGTGTTAGTACACTGGGGACTGATGCCACACGGTGTACGCGGCCTGCGGTCTGGGACCAGACCCCAGTTATAGCCTTAAGAGACATTAAGGGACACACTCCAGCTGGAGCTCCCTCAAGAGGTGGACGCCAACGGACAGGAGAGGATCCGGTAGACCGCGACGTGGGACCACGTTGCGGTTGGGCGGATCCACCATCCAAGTCAGCCTGGTCTGGCCTAAGACTAGGAAGGTACCCAACATGCACCAACGGCCATACACAGTGGGTAGCGCTACTCCACACACTCTTTGGGTGGGCCTGGCTCTGTGGACACCGGGGTGGTTAGGTGCCCAGGGCACCTCAGTACTTGGGGGGTTACACTGGGGTGGTGTTACGGTGTGGACACTGCATAGTGGGGCCTGTATTGTTATTGTGTATTAAGTTTGTGTGTCAGTAAAGATAAGTTTGCGTGTGTATATACTTATTCTCTGACTGTGTTGGGTCCTGTGAGGTGTTATCCAGCTAGAATCCCTCCCAGATGGAGGTGCTGTCACCAGAGAGAACTCGATCACCCAATGCTCCCAGTGGCGGAGGATTGGGCCTCCTGTATGCTAAATTCAGCATGCGTAGTTCCCTTAGACACAGGAAAGGGGGCTACATATATATATATATGTATGTATATATAAACATTTTAAGTTATGGTGGGTGAAAAAGGCGACAAAAACCCTCCACCGTTAGCATATAGTCAATAAAGAATATCACTTGTGAGCACATTCACATGTCTTATAAGTGTTCCACGTAAAAATGGATTTCAGGCAAAAGGTGACACATTGTGTGCCCATTTGCATGTCATTTCCCAGAATCACTTGCTGCAGTGGAAGCACTGTATGCTAGGTGATAATGGTGAAAGGCTATAATTAGCTTATCTGTGTCCCTATTGATCTGACATCTCGCTCCTTGTCCCCGCTTTTATTACCAGATATAATGGCACAGCAAATCAAATCCTGCAGGAAGATATGTTGTTGGAGAGAGTTTTACCTCCGAACCCTAGGGTGACTTTTAGGAAAAAATAAGAATTTAATTCCCCCCCACCACACAGTTTTATGAGAGGTTTAAGCGAATACTAGTACATTTAGTATGTGGCACCCACAGAAACCCATGGGGTGTATTAAATGCTCCAGTACATATCAGATTAAAAATATTAGAAACTGTAACAGCTCTTTTGTTGCCTATGTTTCAGAATGCCCATGTAAAAACCAGTACTTGGGCAGAATGAAAATAACCCTCAAAATTAGGTTTCTTGAGTATAGATGCAACATTGAAAAAGCTTTTAACCCTGCATGGGGGTAGATACTCAAAGCTCTGTTAAATTTGAGCTACTAATAAGTAACGTCCGTTAGTTTGCCTGAGTTTAATGGGTGTCCACAAAGCTCATCTTATGCAAAATGAACAGCCATTAGGCCGCTCATTTGCATATGACTAATATGGCGTTACCCGGCTAACGCGGTGCTAACAAGCTAACGGCAGGATAAGTGCTAAATGGCTCACATTAGCCATATGCTAAGTATGATGCCAGGTATATATTGCAATGAAATATACACTAGCCATCTTTCTTTCCAATTAAAAATACATACATTAACCCCTTGGAAGCCATAGTGACCATCAGGACATGCAATATACTTTCATGGCCACTAAGGTCACCAACGGGTTAATACAAACCAAACTACCATACTACCCATTCTACCCATTGTATGACAGCGGTACAACTATCCCCTGTATCCTTCACAGGCAGCCTAACCTCCTGCCCTAGTGTACCTACCCTCATAACACACCCTCTTACCCCTCCCCCCCCGCTGAAAAAACTTATCCCCAAACACTAAATACTGTTGAAAACAGGAGCACAGCCGAAATCCAGAAAATAAAATATTCCTGGGCAACTCCGGATTTAAATGAAAAATGTATTGCAAATCAGCTCACAATGTCGGTGAAGAAACACACCTACGCGTTTCGTCCAGAGGGACTTTATCAAGGTGTGAGTGACAGTACGAATGCAAACATTTTTAAAGAGGGCTGTTCGTGCCACTGACCGCTAGGAGTGATGTCATCAACACGCGACCCTCAACTGGGTCGCGCTGATGTAGCGTTCACCCAATAGGTCGTGGGTGGCAGCTGACATAGTATTAAAACAAAACAAGCTTTAATCAGTCCTTGGACGGACAAAAACAGTAAAAACAACTAAGCAGACATAAAAAACATAAACATAATTAAAACTGTTTACATAACACAGGTGGAGATAATGCGCATAGGTATTAAGTAAAGAAAAATAAGTATTAACCAAAAAAATATATATATATATATATATTGTGACAGAGTCACTGACTCAGTAAGCTGGAATGGAGGATGTGTGTACTTTCCAGCACTAAACCAGTTAACCTACAGTTGGAGATCAGCATACACCTGCAGCCTAATTAAGCAGGATGCCTGAGAGACTGCAGGTTTAAAAGCAGGAAGTGACACACACAAGGAGTGCTTGTTTTTTCCCCAGGAGGGTGGAGAGAACTCTCCCGGCCAGGAAGCCGTAGCTGTTGCTCTGGTCCCTCAGTCCTGCGAGGAGCTTTTCTGCTGGGACCAGCTGGGACCCCAACCCAGGATAAAGATTAGATAAAGATTGCTGCGAGCTGGACACAGCCTGCTCCCCGGAACCGTGTTCCTGTTTGCTACTGGAGCTGCAACAGATAAGACTTTATTATTATACTTATTGGTTATACTTTGTGTAGCATATGTTTTTGGGCATAACCAGATTAGCTGGCTGCCCTGTTAGTAAGGGCTCAAGAAGTGAGTTAGTTTCCCTAATGGGAACAGGCTTTATTTTCTAGAAAGTAGTTTCTTAAAGGGACAGTGCACCCGTTCTTTATTTTGGTTGTGGCTAATAAACCACTACAGTTAAAGTTTCCCATCGTGTCTAGCGTTACTGACCCCGCTGCGAGGCCGTCCTGCCACAGGTGGTGGCAGCGGTGGGATGCTACGCCTCTGGGGGTCAGTAGATGAAGATGTGTTGAGACACTGAACTCAAGCAAAAAAAATAAAAAGAAATGATTTTTGCTGAAGCATGGAAGTTACAGCCAGCAAGCGCTGAGTGTAAATTTTGCCCCGTTGGGTATGAAAGGATTGCTGTGTAAAGCTAAGGCCTTTTGCTGAAGCGAGTGAATTTGCAGCTAGCAAGTGCTGTGTGTAAATTTACCCTGTCTGGTATAAAAGAAAGTGAAAATGGATTTTGGCAAAGATGTTGCCCTAAGAAGAACCCAGAAGGTTCATAGATTGTAAAGCACCTACAGCTTACGTGTGTTGGGCAAAATCTGCCCCGTCGGGTGTGTAAAAACAAAACAAAAAAAACCCGGGGTTTTAAAATGGCCGCCATCAAGTGTCAGTTTTGCAATATACATAACCATACAAAACAGTGTCCCTTCAGGCCATATGATGATTATGATGATACATATGTGGCCCCGAGAAGAGAGACGTACCCGCAGATGAAAGCTGCAAAAGTGACCAGTGTGTGTGTGCCCAGTACCACTGATGTCTCTGGAACTAATAAAACAAAGAGAAAGAAGAAAAATATTTTTCAAGTCACCGAGGAAGTGACCGAACCACTTGAGCCTGCGATATCATGACAACAGGCGTCAGCAAGCCACCGAGATGTGCTGCAGACCGGAGTGATGGGCAGAATTGTCACAGGAACGGTGGCAAAGGAAAAGGAGGAGCAAAGAGAAACTGAATCCTTGATCCAGGGAAAAGAGGCCTTAATTTCTTTACTCCAAACTGCCCTGCATGATTATGATGTATTGCAGGAGCAATTGAATAAGGAGCGAGAAGCGAACGCCGAGGTACAGAAGTGTATACTCCCAGCTATACAAGAGTATGCGGCTTTAAAGAAAACAGGGCGTCTCTTACGGAGTCAGTTGGAGGAGCTGACGACAAGTTTGGATAAGGCCAACACCGCAATTGCTAACATGGAATCAGAGAGAACAAGTCCTGACTGAAGACTATGCTATCAGATGTCCCAGAGAGATGTGCAAAACTTCATCAAAGACTTAGAAGTTTCTCACCAAGAGGCTTGCGCGCTCAAAACAGAGCTGGAGTTCTCACGCCAGGAGTGCCACTGTCTAACTACAGAGCTGGGTACTTTGAAGAAAGCCAATGAGACGGTCCTAAGGGATATAGAGACTGTGAAAATGGAGAATATAAACCTGAAGGAAGAGGTTTTAAACCTGACTGGTCAGGTCAGTGATGGGACTGAGAAGCTTCACCAAGCACAGAAAGTGAAGACGCAATTGGCGCAAGAAAAATTAGAAGTACAGGCTGCACTGCAGAATGCAGAGAAAATGCTGGAAAAAGAATGCCTCGCCCTGGAGCAGCTGAAGGTCACGTTGAGCACCACAAGAGCATCGCTGGAGGCGGAGCTTAGAAGCCAGGTGACTCTGTGTGAGAGGGAACATGAGAAGGTCCAAAGACTGAAGCAAGAGCTGGAGAAGCAGAGAGGCAGCGCCATCCCAATGAGTCAGTATACAAAGGAGAATAAGGCCTGGAAAACAGAAGCAGCAGCGATCCTAGCAACAAGAACTGCAGAGCTCCAAAAGATGAAGGAGGTGCTGATGCAAACCCAGAGTAAGCACCGGGAAGAGGTGAATGCCCTGAGAGGGGACTGGCAGCATCAGATTGAAGAGTTGCAGATGCAGATGGCTGAGCACGAGATGCAGCGCACCAAGAGGGAGGAGGTGTCCGTCAGGTGGCCTGCCTGATGTTGCAAAATGAAACCGAGCTGGCTGATATCCACAAGCGGCTGGACTACACGACCAATGAGGGGGCCCGGCTACAGCTGGAGCTGGACAAGGTCTGGGAGGTGCACCAGCAGCTGCAGGTCCAGAATAAAGAAACAGAGACAGATTTAAGCCTTGCTCTGAATCTGCTAGGAAACGTAGAATCGCGACTCAATTCTAACGAAGATGAACTAGCAGCCGCACTGAGTGAAAGAAGAAAGGTAGAAGGACTGCTTCAAGACCTGAGGAAGGACCTGGAGTTTGAGTGTGCTGGCCGCAAGATGGCGGAGAAACAAAAGTGTGACCTAGTCAAGGAGCTCGAGGCTCTGAAGATTAAACGGAGGCTACGTTGGACTATACGGCTACCCAGCAGGAGGTTTCTCAGATGAAGCTGGAGGAAAAGCTAACAACCCCAAGACAGACGTTTGGGTCACTGAAGCAGTCCAAGGAAAAGGTTGCGGTAGAGATAAAGCAAAGGAGACGCACCAGGAAGCATGACCGTGATACCGTTGTAGTACTACAGTCTACTTTCCACGAGGCACGGAAGGCGAAGGCCAAGTGGCGATGCAGTAGCACAGTAAGAATCCAATCATACTACAGTGCCCAGGGGGCCCAAAGTGGATTCCTTGCCATGAGGGCAGCCACTGTGAAGAGACCGTCACGAATGAAATGTAAGTGTGCCCGTGATCCTAAGAGGCGAAAGACTGCACAGATTGTCCAGCGACTCTCTCAACAGAGTAAGTTAAAGAGTCAAGACAGAAAGGCCCAAGCCTATGAGTCTGCTGACGGTAAAAGAGAGGTGCCATGGGGTTCACTTCAGGTTAATAAGAATCCTGAACAAGTTGAAGGGCTAAAGATAAATATTGTGGAACCCAACACTGAAGATACGCTGATGGAGAAAGGTCCAAAAGCCATCACCGCTAAAACAGAGTTGCTGTCATCACAAGAGAAGGCCAAACAGTCACTGGCGAATGTATGCAATGAGCTGACCGAGGTCAAGGCTCTTCTACAGAGTAAAGGAGACTCTGAACACAAGGAGATAGTGAGGTACCAGTCCTCAGGCCCAGATGGCCTGGTAATTACCCCAAAAAGAAAATGCCTAAATTGGAAGGCAAGAAAAAAAAGGGGGGCGGGGAAGGACCCACGTCGGACATTTTTGACAAAGATGCTGGTGCACGGGAATGGTGCACGGGCCGCTACACAGGACAATGTTTCGCTGGGGGGAGGGATATGTGACAGAGTCACTGACTCAGTAAGCTGGAATGGAGGATGTGTGTACTTTCCAGCACTAAACCAGTTAACCTACAGTTGGAGATCAGCATACACCTGCAGCCTAATTAAGCAGGAGGCCTGAAAGACTGCAGGTTTAAAAGCAGGAAGTGACACACACAAGGAGTGTTTGTTTTTTCCCCAGGAGGGTAGCGAGAACTCTCCCGGCCAGGAAGCCGTAGCTGTTGCTCTGGTCCCCCAGTCCTGCGAGGAGCTTTGCTGCTGGGACCACCTGGGACCCCAACCCAGGATAAAGATTAGATAAAGATTGCTGTGAGCTGGACACAGCCTGCTCCCCGGAACCGTGTTCCTGTTTGCTACTGGAGCTGCAACAGATAAGACTTTATTATTATACTTATTGGTTATACTTTGTGTAGCATATGTTTTTGGGCATAACCAGATTAGCTGGCTGCCCTGTTAGTAAGGGCTCAAGAAGTAAGTTAGTTTCCCTAATGGGAACAGGCTTTATTTTCTAGAAAGTAGTTTCTTAAAGGGACAGTGCACCCGTTCTTTATTTTGGTTGTGGCCAATAAACCACTACAGTTAAAGTCTCCCATCATGTCTAGCGTCTTACTGACCCCGCCGCGAGGCCGTCCTGCCACTATATATATATATATATATATATATATATATATATATGTGTGATGGTGAAGGGGTTAACCAGGCTTATAATAAAGGTCAAGCCCACTTGGTTAACCCTGACCCATGTTTCAAGGTCTTAGAGTGTAAGCTCTGGACCCAGATGTCAAAAATGTATTACTGCAACTGTATACTGATTTTGCGACATTAAAAAATTATGTGATTTTTGCCTTTACTGGGAAGCTGTGATCGGGAGATTTCTAGGCTGTAAGTTTCAGGGTGGGTTTGGCGGAGAAAATCTTTGCAGAATGTGTCTATAAAGCGGGGTTCCGGAGTTAGGAGAAACCCCAAAAGTTGTATCCGGAGATTGAGTGATATCTTCGGATACAGCTAAGTGCATTACTCCACCAACCTCGGACCCTGGAAACGTTCTAACGGCTCACCGCCAGAGTCCCTGCTGCAGCATCTTCCAGACAAGGTAAACGGATATGAAGGGGTTAAAATATATCTGCAGGTATAGGAGTCCTTAGTATAGCAGGTCTTCCCTAGTATTGCAGAGGTACCAACATACACTACCGACACACTTTATCCTAGCAGGGCTAGTTCCGCAAGCCGGGGGATGCCCCGGCTTGCTAGCCCCACTCCCTCGGCGTGCCGCGCGTCACCGATGCGCGGTCACGCGTCATCGGGTGTCAGCGCCCCCTGCACGCACGTCCAGGGCTCCCCGAGGGAGCCCTGGTGTCCCGCGATCGCGGGACGGCGGCAGGGGGTTCCGGGGTACCCGGCGGACCCGGCAGCGGTAGGGAGAGCGCCCCGATCGGAGGGCGCTCTTCCGCTGCTTTGGCGCGCGCCCGGCACCCTCCGGCGCGCGCCAGGTTACTGCTGCGGCCGAGAACGGGCAAATGCTCGAATAAACTCGGCCGCAGCAGTACATGCCCAGGCATCCTGAGAATAGAGTAGGGGTTCAGGATGGTGCTCGATCTCAGGTTATAAAGCTGAGCCTGTTTGCAGTGTTTTAAAAAGTTTAAGAATGAGGCTCATGAGGGTCATGGGTACCAGGCTTGGTGCCTATGTGTCTGCGAGGAAGCCAGGACTTGAAAGCCTAAGAGATGCCAGGAGGTGTGAACCCTTTGTTAGCAAGGAGGGCTAACCGGAGCACCGATATCCTCAGTGCAAAGGTTCCCTGTAACCTAGCCCAGACTTAGTGGCATCGAGCCGGTGGTTTTTTTTGAATAGTGAGTGGGCAAGATGGCGTTTTGTGCACATGCACTCTCACTGTTCTGAAGCCAGAGGGGCCAGGTTTTACAAACACTGGCAAAGTGTGTGAGTGGCCAGGGATGAAATTCCCACGCAACTGGTTGGAGGGCACGCGGTTGAACAGCCTGTCCAGATGTGTATAAGACAGCTTGTCACCCTCCCAGAACTCTCTCTGCTGTTGTTCTTTCTTGGGTGTTCCATGTGTTCCCAAGTGATTCCAGAAGTCCAATTTGCCATAAGGGCAAGAACGGGTCGGACCGGGCCCAGAGACGCCTTGCTGCGATTGCAAGGAGGAAGGGTGCAGGACTTTTTAGACCGGAATGTTTTGTAAGTTTCCACTTCAGCACTGGACTGTTTTAAAGACTTTATTTAAACTAGGAAAGTCAGTTTGTCAACCCCAGACCCAGTAAGTGTATCTTTTTCTGTCTATTGTAATACAATGTGTGTTTGCCTGTTTCTATGGAATAAATTACAAATTATTTTACTAATTGGCTTTGCACAATGATATGATCCCGGTATAAAGGTGTATTTAGCCTGGTCTCCCGTGACAGTATGATATTAACTATCTGATCAATAAACAAATATAAATTGAAACAAAATATATAATAAAAGATCATTATCTAAGATCATTACTATAACAAATGCGCATTATTTCAAATCCAACCAGTTGTATAATGTAACCCTATCTTACACCAAAATAGGGAAACCTAATTAAAAACTAATATAGAGTCTTAAAGTGAAACCAAAGACTATGTAACTAGCATAAAGTATAAGTAATCCATTGATATTAAAATACATGAATTGTCCAAAAGATATATAGAACAATTGCAAAAATGCAAAACCTGAGGTTGAAGTGGAAACAATAATCACATGTAAAGCTTGAATTAAATAACAATAATGAAAAAACTGTTTTCAAAACGAATAAATATATATATGGCAAAAAATATATATGTATGAAACTATTAGAAAAATAATCAATTTGCAAAATATCATTAAACATAATACATGTAAAAAATATATGTATAGAAATGTAGATACCAACATAACACATTGTCCAATATGTAACAAAATTAAAGAAAATGAGTAAGATCCCAGTCTATATTCACGTTCAGACTTGTCACCATCACATATCACCTTCATTCTCTATTCTATTCTTTTTCTTCTCACACACAACTATTTTTTATTTGAAGCGGTCCTTAAAGAAACCGTTATTATCTAATCACCATTATTCATTACTTCACATAGTGCCCAGGCTGAGCAAATCAAGTCTATTTTAAGGAAACATTGGGCAGTACTTTATCTAGACCCCATTCTTAAGCCTCTTGTTTCCTCAGGTCCTAATGTTGTCTTCAGAAGAGACAGAACAGTGGCCAATTCTTTGTACCCTAGTCTCTTCACATCAGGGGTTAAGACCAGATCTAACCTTCCTAAGGGGTCTTTTAAGTGTAATAATTGTAAAATTTGCACTAGCATGAACTCCTCCGATACCTTTAGTTCTACAGTAACCAGAGTAGTCCACAAAATTACCACATGTATTAATTGTAATTCTTTTATTATTTACTTAATTACATGTGGTTGCGGACGTCAATACGTGGGTAGGACCACTAGGTGTCTTAAAATCAGGATGATGGAGCACCTTCGGCTTATATCGAAGGGGGATCTTAATTATCCGGTCCCAAAACATTTTTCTGGTTGCCCGAGAGGTGGAATAGAAAACTTTAGGTTCCAGGGCATTGAATCTGTCCTACCCTTACCTAGGGGAGGTAATAGAACTAAATTGTTGGATCAACGTGAGGCTTTCTGGATCTTCACGTTGAGGACTAGAATGCCTTACGGGATGAATATAGACTGGAATCTTACTAATTTTCTTTCATTTTGTTACATATTGGACAATGTGTTATGTTGGTATCTACATTTCTATACATATATTTTTTT
The DNA here is from genome assembly GCF_040206685.1 of Ascaphus truei. Taxonomy (NCBI): domain Eukaryota; kingdom Metazoa; phylum Chordata; class Amphibia; order Anura; family Ascaphidae; genus Ascaphus; species Ascaphus truei. The sequence goes on from NC_134483.1 coordinate 271,061,800, forward strand.
ACATTAATTATGTTTAATGATATTTTGCAAATCGATTATATTTTTAAATAGTTTCATATTGCCATAACATGTTTATTGTTCATGTTAGTAGTGGGTGATTCAGTTTTCAATATTTCATGTACTGTAGGTTGTGTGTTGATTTGTTAACGGTGATCACATGTTTTGTTTATTATTGTATATATTTTTTGGCATATACATATTTATTCGTTTGGAAAATTGTTTTTTTTTTCATTATGATTATTTAATTCGAAATTTACATGTGATTATTGTTCACACATCAAACTCAGGTTTTGCATTTTTGCAATTGTAATATATATATATTTTGGGTTATTCATGTATTTTTAATATCAATTGATTACTTATACTTTATACTAGTTACATAGTCTTTGGTTTCACTTTAAGACTCGATATTAGTTTTTAATTAGGTTACCCTATTTTGGTGTAAGATAGGGTTACATTATACAACTGGTTGGATTTGAAAGAATGCACATTTGTTATAGTAATGATCTTAGATAATGATCTTTTATTATATATTTTGTTTCAATTTATATTTGTTTATTGATCAGATAGTTAATATTATATATATATATACACAAGATAGTCCCCAAATATGCATTTCTTGCACTTCTTAACCAGCCACAGCTCAAGTTAGCTTGAATCCGACTGCAGCCAGGTTGCCTAGCAACCACAGACGCTTTCTGTTGGTAGTGCAATTAAAATCTGGCTAGAGCCAGTATCATACTTACCTGTACTGTAGAGGTAAACTGGGTGCACAAATTCCCTGGTGTGCATATAATTTACACATATATATCTCTCTGTCAGCCTTATACATTCACCTACTATTCAATGGAGGATGATGTCCATACTGACACTGGGGTGTAAGGCTGACCGGGAGATATATATGTGTAAATTATATTCACACCAAGGAATTTGTGCACCCAATTTACATCTAAGGTAAGTATGATGCTGGCTTTAGCCAGATTTTAATTGCACTACCCACATAAGCTCATGCTTTATTTAACCCTTTCAGGGCTTTTACACTTTTTTTCACCAGTCCATGGGACAACTAATATATATATATATATAAAAACAAAAAATAAATAGATGATACCGTTCTGTGGCTAACGAAATGCTTTTATTTGTGCGAGCTTTCGAGATACACTGATCTATTCTTCCGGCGATGTTACAATGAATGAAGCAAGCAAAAGCTATACTATAAACAGTGTCTATTGGAATGTTATCTGTGCTGGTCCTTCCCCCGGTGTGGATGTGTTTTATGGCTGGAGGTGTCAAAAGGTTCCTGAAAGCAAGTGATGAAATAGTGTGTATGTGTATCAGTGTGAATAAAAATGAATGGAGAGCCCACAGTATATACAGTGCTTTACAAAAGGTGTGTGTGGAGTGGGAGTGGATATAAATGGGGTGGGTGGGTGTGGAAATGTGAGAGTTAGTAGCACAACTAAAAGTGTGTGTGGATACTATGTGGTCCCTATTGGTGTATGGGGATGGAAAAACAAGGAGTATAAGTATGTGTGAGAGACAGCTGTGTGTGCATACATATAGCACAGTATGTACAGACATGGCCTATAGCGCTCATGGGAAGAGAGTTCACTTGCGTCAGTAATGACTCATACAATTTCGATCTCTGTTTAGGCCACTGCTAAGTGTCCCGAACAGTTGCATAAATTTGTATTCATGCAACCGTCTCTCTTTCAGTGTTTTAAGATTACCTTTGAGTATGGCAACCCTCAGATCGTTCATCTTATGGCCAGAGTCAGAGAAATGTTCGCCAACAGGACTGTCTCTTGTTCCGCATGTGATGCTGTGGCGGTGCAGGTTCATTCTCTTGTTTAGCCCCTGCCCTGTCTCACCTATAGTATAGTATATGTAGACATAGGTGAGACAGGGCACCAATAGGGACCACATAGTATCCACACACACTTTAAGTTATGCTACTAACTCTCACATTTCCACACCCACCTACACCATTTATATCCGCTCTCACTCCATACACACCTTTTGTATTGCACTGTATATACTGTGGGCTCTCCATTCATTTTTATTCACACTGATACACATACACACTCTTTCATCACTTGCTTTCAGGAACCTTTTGACACCTCCAGCCATAAAACACATCCACACCGGGGGAAGGACCAGCACAGATAACATTCCAATAGACACTGTTTATAGTATAGCTTTTGCTTGCTTCATTCATTGTAACTTGAAGAAGAGATCAGTGTATCTCGAAAGCTCGCACAAATAAAAGCATTTCGTTAGCCACAGAACGGTATCATCTATTTATTTTTTGATTATTGAAGCTCGGCTAACACGGTACTGATACCTCTACATATATATATATAACATATAGAAAATATATATATATAACATATAGAAAAACAAAAAGAACGATTCCTGCGCTCCTACCAATTAGGCTGAAATAAAATAATAATCTCATGAAAAAGGGTATTTTGTTAAACCCTTTGACCAAAGTATATATATATTGGTAGGAGCGCAGGAATCGTTCTTTTTGTTTTTCTATATGTTAAGGCCTATCTTTTTACCTGCAGCAAACTTCTATGGGCAGGAGCGCGGTATTATGTACAGTTTTTCACAAATATAAATTGGGATGATGTTTTTGCAGGGAAAAATATAAAAGATAAATGGGCAGTCTTTAAAAGATTGTTAGAAAAGCACACTTATCAGTGTATACACTTGGGTTATAAATATAAAATAAATAAGTCAAAACCAATGTGGCTAAATAAACAGGTAGGGGAGGAAATGGAAAAGAAGAGGAAGGCGTTTAGATTCTTGGTCAGAAGGGACAGAGGCATCGTATCAGAATTATAAGGAATGTAACAAAAATTGCAAAAGGGCCATCAAGATACATCTGCTTGTATCCAGCTGTATGACTGTGCCATCGCAATGCACTTTGGGACAAGGTACCCCTTTTTTCCCAAAGGAATATTCAACAAGAACCTCATTCTCTTCTTCAAAAGTCGCATTTCTGGTTCTCTGCACTTCACTTGAGGCAGCATCACTGGGTTCCGCAGTCACTTAAGGCGTCACTTGTGGCTCAGTTGGGCCTCCCTGGTCACTATTCCCAAGGCCCCACTCTTTCCCACATGTCCTACTGCTTTCCTCATCTGCCTAACACATGCCCCTTTTAACTACTTCCTACCACTCGTCTCCTGTACACCATCTCCTCTCCTCCACACCACCACCACTCATTTGTTTTCTCTTCCATCTCTCACCCCAAATCACACAGTAGCACTCACACAAGCAATTATTCTCACTTAGACACTTAAACGTATTTATCACATGCTATCATTTGCACCCACAATTATGCTCTCCCATTTGCAAATTAGGTCACTGTCTTTTGTGTTATTTTTTAATAAATCATTTTAGTGAATAGAACAATATTTCCGAAAATGTAATGCCCAACCGCTATATTTTGACGTCAGAGATATTAACTAAGCCTCATCGTTTCTTTTATCTAGGGCTTGGTTTCAATGAATCAAGGTAATCTACTCCAACTCAGACCAAGGAATATTAGTTTGCAACTTGGAAAGTGTCAATATTAGAAGCCACAGAGGAGATAGTGTAAATGAAGCACATATTGTAGGATGATCGGCTTCTCTCTGTGTCAAAACTCTGCCAGGTCTCAAGTGACATAAATCTTGTCAGCTTAAACAATGCTTCAAGTGTGACAAAATAGTTTAACAAGCTCCTTGCATTTCCCACAGCCACAATCAGGAAATTATGCAATAAGTCAAATCAAGCTTTTGTTTGCCTCCAACATTACGAACTCTGGAGTAGCAGTAATTGTTGATGAACAGTACTAAATTAGTCTGCTACTATATTTCTATATTTTGAAAGGAAAGAATCCTGTTGGAAAATAATTTGCACTGTTTTTTTGTGAGGAATAATAATAATAAAAAAATTTAAAAAAGACAACAACAGAAATTTTCTAAAACCTTTGCAGCTTAGCACTGATTGCTGACATTTTTCAATTGCTGCTATATTCTTTCCTCAGACAGGGATGAGTCCCTTAGGAACACCTAACAAAAGCAGCATGCATTAAATAATATGTAATGCTGTTATTCTGCTTTTCACTATTAGGCTTTCTGGGCTCAATTTGGGAAGCAGCTAAAAACACTTGAACTTATTAAAACAAATGTTAAATATGACAGAGTAGGTAGTACCTTTCTGAGGGCTTTAATTTCATTACAGCTCCACAATAATGTTGGACATTTAAAGATACAGAGGTATATCTATCAATATGATGCAATTTGCACCAGAAAGGGATTCAATTTTCTTTTGTATTAATTTAAATCTGTGCAGTCTCAGGTACGCCATCTTAAATCCGCTCTTCAACTCGCCTCTGCTCTCTTATGGTGGGCTCTCGTTCTCCCACACTCCACGCCCTGATGGCAGGGGTGTAGGTATGGGGCTCCTCCTCTCCTCAATCTGCCACTATCGAACCCTTCCTATACCTCTCCCCCTTTCATTTGCTTCCTTTGAGGCTCACACTGCCCAGATTTTTTCTCCTATCCCTCTCCACATGGCGGTCATCTATTGCCCACCTACCCTTCTGTCTTTGTCCATGACTTTGAATCCTGGGTCTTCTCTGACTCCCCTTCCCTTCTTCTTGGGGACTTCAACTGCCATATTGATGACCCCCCTCTCCCTTGGGCTTCCTGATTTCTCTCTCTAACCTCTTTTTTTGGTCTTCACCAATGGACTGTAGTCAGCACCTACAAGGACGGCCACAACCTGGACTTGGTTTTCACACAAAACTTTTCTCTCTCTGATTTCTTCATTTCCCCCTTTCCTCTCTCTGACATCATCTTATCTTATTTCCTCTCACACTTCTCACCTCCACCTCCATCTACCCCTCATTTCTGCAGATACCTGCGCTCCATTAATCTACCAGCCCTTGACTCTACTCTGCACTCCTCCCTCTCCTCATCCTGCTCCAGACTCTGATAACCTGGTCATGAACTACAACTCGGCTCTATCCTCCTCTCTTCATTTCTGCCTCTTTTTCTCTGCCGTTCTCGCCCTTCTAACCCCAGGCTTTGAATAAACTGCCATATACGCATGCTGCGTTCCTGCACTCACTTTTCTGAATGCCTCTGGTTTGCAGACTTCCTGCACTACAAATGTATCCTATCCTGTTTCAACTCTGCCCTTTCTCAGGCTAAATAAACCTACACAACTTTTCTTTACTAATCAGCACTCAAAAGTCTAACCCATGCCGTCTCTTCTATGTCTTTGACCACCATCTGTTACCTGTTTCCCTTCCTCCATTTCACCTCGGGGCTTTGCTGACTATTTCAAGACAAAGGTCAATTCCATTCCCCAAGACATTCCCTCTGTATCCTCTTAACCTTCTGCACCTCCTCTTTCTAATACTCCTCTTGCCTTCCTTGACTCTTATTTTTCTGTCACAGAGAAGGATATGTCAATGCTTCTCCCTCTACCACTTGCCCTCTTGACCCCATTCCTCCTATCTCCTCAAACCTGTTGCTCCTACTATAATCCCCACACATATGTTCAACTCCTCTCTCTGCTCTGGTACCCTTCCCACCCCTTTCAAGCACGCAACAGCTATACCCTAACTTCAAAACAGCAAGCTTGACCCTACTGGTCTCTCTAACTATAGCCCTGTCTCCCTCCTGCCTTTTACCTTTAAACTCCTTGAATGCTTTGAATTCTCTCACTTGCTTAACTTTCTAACCTCCTATGCTTTGCTAGATCTTCTACAATCTGGTTTCTGCACTGCTCACTCAAACAGCCCTCACCAAAATAACTAATGACCTCCATGCTGCCAAAGACAAAGGTCATTACACTATGTGCATATTACTTAACCTCTCAGAAGCAGCCTTTGATTCTGTAGACCACCCTCTTCTCCTTCACATTCTCCATGCTCTGTGTATCCATAACAGAGCTCTATCCTGAATTTTCGATCTCCCGATGGGTGTGCACTAGGGGCTGTCCTTGGACCTCTTCTCTTTTCTCTTTACACTGACTCTAGGTGACCTTATCATATCTCTTGGTTCAAATATCACCTCTATGCTGATGACACACACATTTACTTTTCAACCCCTCTCCTTACACCTGCTGTACAGGCCAAAGTCTTCCAAAATTCTCCCCCTCTCTTTTAAGGCTATGCACTCTTCTGCCCCTCCTTATAACTCAGCCCTAATTTATCGCTATATACCTGTCCAACTCTTGCATTCTGCCTGTCTACCCCTATTGTCTTCTGTCTACCCCTATTGTATCTAAAGCCCTCTCCTGCATAAAACCTTTCTCACGCACTGCCCCACACCTCTGAAATGCCCTTCCTTTCTGAAAGAGCATAGCACCTTCTGTCTCCACTTTTAAGACCTATCTTAAAAACACACAACTCTTTAATGAAGCATATGGGTAGCTGTTACTGTACACCTTATATTTTGACCTTGGCCCCCTGCTGATGCACTTACCAGAACACCCTTATACTGTCTTTGTACCTTCACCCTACATCCACTTAGATAGTAAGCTCTTTGGGGCAGTGTGATGGTGAAAGGGTAACCAGGCTCACTAATAAAGGTTAAGCTTATCGACAATACTTGCCGATACTGGGTATAGGAGTAGAATAGTGATTGCCTTGCCGAGGTCAGGGAGCGGAGAGATGAGGAAGGTTGAAGTCCAAGCTGTGATCATGGGATGCCAGAGAATACGTAGTCCAAGGAGAGCCAAAGTCGAGAGCCAAAGGGGGTAGTCGTACGAGCCGTGTCAAAACCTGTAGTAACCGAGAGTACACCAAAAACTTCCATACAGAGACTATGTCGAGTGATGAGTGAGGGCTCAGAAATGCTAGATAAGGCTGGGCTGACCAATCAGGGGTGGAGGCAGGTCAGGAGGACTGCAGGGAGCCTCTCTGGATAGGTGTGGCTGATACAACCCAGGTGAGCACTGGTAGCACTCTGATTACACCCGTGCGGTGTACGGGGGCGGAGCCTCACAGCAGGAGTGGAAGTAGATGAGTGGATGCTGGGCGTGTGCTCTTTAAGCTGCGTGTGCACGCGACCAGCGTTGGAGGAGGACACGCGTGTGCGCGCAGGACGGAGGACCCGCGCCTGCCACTGAGAAGGAGGAGGAGCGGTGGGGCCGCCGAGGGGAGGAGCCCTGCAGCGACGGAGGAGCTGACGGCCCGTGGAGGCAGGTAAGCGGAAGTTGTGCTGCGCGCCCTGAGTCTCCCTGAGGGTAGTCTGTGTGTTGTGCGGACGGCGCTGAGCAATCAGATTCCTAACAGTACTCCCCTCTTCAAGAACGGCCTCTGGACGGTCCTCAAAGGGTTTCTCCGGAAACCTCCTTCTGAAAACTCTAAGAAGAGCCGGAGCGTGAATGTCCTTTAAAGGAACCAAAGACCTCTCCTCGGGTCCAAAACCTTTCCATTGTACCAGAAACTGGAGTTGACCCCTGGACACGCGGGAATCCAATAGAGATTGAACCTCATACGCTTCATTATTTTGGGTGGTAGCTGGATCCGGCTTGCGAGTCTGGTCTGGGAAGAAATGACTGGAGATGAAAGGTTTTAAGAGAGAATCATGAAAAACATTGGTAGCTGGAGGCGAAATGCCACAGGATTGATCTGTTCTAAAATAGGAAAAGGACCCAGGAATTTAGGTGCCAATTTTGGGGATGGTACCTTTAAGTGGATATTTTTAGAGGAGAGCCATACCAAATCCTCTGGCCTGTACCTGGGCGCAGGACGACGGCGGCAATTGGCCTGAAGTTTAGATCTGCGGGAGGAGTCAAGAAGGGTAGTTTGAATTCTGGACCATGCTGCTTGGAGAAGAAATACGTTCGTCTACGGCCAGTACCCCAGAAGGAATGTTGGCGATGGGCAAGCAGGGAGGGTGAAACCCATAATTTATAAAAAAAAAAAGGGCGACTCACGGGTGGCTTCATTCTTGGCAGAATTAACAGCATACTCCGCCCAAGGAAGGAGTTGAGTCCAACCATCCTGGGAATCAGAAATAAAGCATCTTAGGTTGATTCTCTCTGTCTGTCCATTGGACTGTGGATGATAAGCAGAGGAGAAGGAGGAAGAGATGCCCAATCTCTTGGTGAAAGTTCTAAAAAACTTGGACACAAACTGGGACCCTCTGTCAGAAACAATGGAGGAAGGAATCCCATGAATCCAAAAAATTTGATCAGTGGAATAAAATGGGCCATCTTAGAGAATCTATCCATGAACACCAAGATTGTGTTCATTCCTCTAGATTTGGGCAACTCAACGATGAAATCTATCGAAATATGGGACCAGGGACGGTCGGGACTGGTAGAGGTAACAGAAAACCTTGTTTTTTTTGACAGGATGCCTTGTTCTGTGCGCAGGTAGGGCAAGCGCGGGTAAATTCCAAAATATCTTGGGACATTTTAGGCCACCAAAAGTTGCGACGAATAAGGTCAATTGTCTTTTTAAGACCTGGATGACCTGCGGATTTAGAAGAGTGGCCCCAACTCAGGACTTCAGGAACAAATTTGGGGGGTACGAAGAGTTTGTTGTCAGGAACCGCCAAGTGCTTGGGAATGCATCTCTGAGAATGCATAATCTTATCAAGGTTCTTGAAGGTAGATGTGGTGGGAATCCTCTCCCGTGGAAGGATGGTGTCCAAGGACTCCTCTGGTCTCTCCTCAGAGGAATGTTTTCTGGAAAGTGTGTCCGCCTTTACGTTTTTTGTCAACGGGAATATAAGAAACGTGAAAATCGAATCTGGAAAAGAAAAGAGACCAACGAGCCTGTCGTGGACCAAGGCGTCGGGCATTCTCGATGTAAAGAAGGTTTTTGTGATCCGTGAGGATAGTAAACAGCTCTTTCGATCCCTCCAAGAGATGTCTCCACTCTTGGAGAGCCATCTTCACGGCCAGGAGCTCCCTGTTACCCACGTCGTAATTCCTCTCTGCAGATGAGAACTTCTTGGAGAAGTATGCACAGGGATGTATCTTGTCTTGGGGCGTAGGTCTCTGAGACAAAACTGCTCCTGCGATGCAATCGGAGGTGTCGACTTCCAACACGAAGGGGAGATTGATGTTAGGATGACAGAGGATAGGGGTGGATACAAAAGCTTCCTTGAGTACCTGAAGGCGGACAGAGCCTTGGGTGACCAAGCAGCTGGATCGGCCCCTTTCTTTGTATAAACATACGATAGTAATTCGCGAATCCCAAAAAACGTTGGAGGAGGACAAACGTGTGCGCGCGGGATGGAGGACCCGCGCCTGCCACTGAGAAGGAGGAGGAGCAGTGGGGCAGCGAGGGGAGGAGCCCTGCGGTGACAGAGGAGCTGACGGCCCATGGAGGCAGGTAAGCAGAGGTTGCGCTGCGCGCCCTGAGTCTCCCTGAGGTTAGTCTGTGTGTTGCGCGGACGGCGCTGAGCAACCAGATTCCTAACAATTTTTTATGTATTTATTTGCCACTATTCATTCACATAGCGAACGTTAGTGCGCATGTGCCGTGTCATGGCCGCTCGGAGCATTGGAGCAGCTCTGACAGGCATCAGCAAGACGCACATGTCTTTGTTATTGTTTATTAAGCACACGTGGCACACACCCGTTTGGCTGTAGCAGCTGCAGGAGATTAGAACTCTGCATTTCCGGTATATTAAGGAACCGGATCTCCAATCATTATGAACCTGCTTCAGACCTCCGGACGCGGAAGGAATATCAACTCTAAGCAGGAGCCTGACAGCACCATAGACGCAGGACTTATTCGTTTTTAGTGTAAGTTGTACCTTTTAATCATCTGTTAATCACCTGTTTATGATATGTATTACTACTGTGAAGCGCTATGTACATTTATGGCGCTATATAAATAAAGACATACAATACAATACAATAAAGCTGTTACCCCTGACACCATCTCTTCTCCGTCTTACACTCTATGACTGAGAGAAGCTTAGTGTGAAGTAACCCACCTGGGGCCTACCATCCAGTATATGATATGAGGGCACTCACATAAGTCCATGTGAGTGATTTAGTTATTTATTTACTTATTATACTATACATGTCACCCCCCATCACTCTGTTTTGGGACCAATCCCCATTGTTTCACCCTTCTGTCTGAGGTACCATTGGACAAGATACGCAGCAGGAGTACCAGAGACTATCTGCATATTCTATCTACAAGGGCACTCACATATGCCCGTGTGAGTGAAAAATATATTTATATATACCCATTATCCCAATTAGTCACCCATCACGTGGTTGTCTAGGACCAATCCTGCTGCTCTTACCCTTTCTTTGAGGTATCATCGGAGGAGACGCACAGCAGGGATACCATAGAAGATCTATACACATTGTCTACACGGTCATCCATACACGCCTTTGCACCCTGGAAGGATGACCTGACGATCAGGGGCTGTGAGTACAGTGGTGACCACATCAGAGATAACCACACTCTGCAACAGATGTGACTGTCACTCACATTTGGCCGTGTGAGTGTTTGTTTATATGATCATTACTATTACTCCATCCCATTACCCTACTTGTTTTATGATGTACCATTAGCAGACATCTAATACAGTTCTCTACAATATATATTTTTTTTCATGTGCGCTCGCTGTTATCTTGTGTGCTATCTGAGGATCCAGCGAGGGTCCTCCTTCAGCTGAGCAGCAGCGACAGTTTGGGCCAGTATATTTTCCAATACTTTCGGCCTCTCACTATCATTCACCTAAGTACTGTATGACTGTGATTCTCACCTCATTGTACTATTCACTATTATATTTAGGTAGCGCCCCAGTATCTCCACCCTTCTAGATCTGTAGATATTATATACAAATAGGCATAATTAATGTCAGAGAAAATGTATTCAGATAGTATTCAATAGCTTTTAAACCATCATCATGAGCAATAATACTGTACAAAGACATGACATCCATTGTTACCCATCTGTAGGACTTTTTCCATTTAATTTGTTGAATAGCAATTAATAAGTCGCACTATCTCTGTGATTTTACCATTGGTTGTAAAAAAACATCAATGTGTTTTGAAAGACCATCTCCCAAAGATCCAATACCAGCCACTATAGGACGACCTGGAGGTGAGGTCAGTGACTTATGGGTCTTTGGGAGATGGGGGAAAATGGGAATAACTGGATGTTCTGTCAAAATAAATTGATATTCCTTACCGTTAAGAACATAGAGTCATGTGAAAAAGAAAGTACACCCTCTTTGAATTCTATGGTTTTACATATCAGGGCATAATAACAATCATCTGTTCCTTAGCAGGTCTTAAAATTAGGTAAATACAACCTCAGATAAACATCAACACATGACATATTACACCATGTCATGATTTATTTAACAAAAATAAAGCCAAAATGGAGAAGCTATGTGTGAAAAACTAAGTACACCTTATGATTCAATAGCTTGTAGAACCACTTTTAGCAGCAATAACTTGAAGTAATCGTTTTCTGTATGACTTTATCAGTCTCTCACATCATTGTGGAGGAATTTTGGCCCACTCTTCTTTACAACGTTGCTTCAGTTCATTGAGGTTTGTGGGCATTTATTTATGCACAGCTCTCTTAAGGTCCAGCCACAGCATTTCAATCGGGTTGAGATCTGGACTTTGAATGGACCATTGCAACATTTTGATTCTTTTCTTTTACAGTCATTCTGTTGTAGATTTGCTGATTTGCTGGTGTGCTTGGGATCATTGTCCTGTTACATGATCCAATTTCAGCCAAGCTTTAGCTGTCGGACAGATGGCCTCACATTTGACTATAGAATACTTTGGTATACAGAGGAGTTCATGGTCGACTCAATGACTGCAAGGTTCCCAGGTCCTGTGGCTGCAAAAACAAGCCCAAATCATCACCCCTCCACCACCGTGCTTGACAGTTGGCATGAGGTGTTTGTGCTGATATGCAGTGTTTAGTTTTCGCCAAACGTGGCGCTGTGCATTATGGCCAAACATCTCCACTTTGGTCTCGTCTGTCCAAAGGACATTGTTCCAGATATCTTGTGATTTGATCAGATGCAACTTTGCTAACCTAAGCCGTGCTGTCATGTTCTTTTTAGAGTGAAGAGGCTTTCTCCTGGCAACCCTTCCAAACAAACCATACTTGTTCAGTCTTTTTCTAATTCTCCTGTCATGAACTTTAACATTTAACATGCTAACTGAGGCCTGTAGAGTCTGAGATGTAACTCTTGGGTATTTTGCAATTTCTCTGTGCATTGCACGGTCTGACCTTGGGGTGAATTTGCTGGGATGTCCACTCCTGGGAAGATTGGCAACTGTCTTGAATGGACTTTAAATTGTTTGGAAATGGCCTTATAACCTTTCCCAGATTGATGGGCAGCAACAATTGCTTCTCTAAGATCATTGCTGATGTCTTTCCTCCTTGGCATTGTGTTAACAAACACCTGAATGCTCCAGACCAGCAAATTGCTAAAACTTCGGCTTTTATAGGTGGTCACACTTGCTGATGATCAATTAATCAAGGGCATTTGATTAGCAGCACCTGTGTGCTACTTAGCATCTTTATTCGTATGGAAGCAGTAAGGGTGACCTTAGTTTTTCACACATAGCTTTTCCATTTTGGCTTTATTTTTGTTAAATAAATCATGACACGGTGTAATATGTCATGTGTTGTTGTTTATCTGAGGTTGTATTTACCTAATTTTTAGACCAGCTAAGGAACAGATGATTGTTATTGTGTCCTGATATGTAAAACCATGGAATACAAAGAGGGTGTACTTTCTTTTTCACATGACTGTATAAGAATCTGCCCGTGTCTAATAACTATTTAAGTTCTCTAGAGAACTCCAATGTGGGGTCAAGTTTGAGAGCCTGATAAGTATTCTTATCTCCCAACAATCTTAAGTCTTCCTTCTCATAATCACTGGCAGTCTGCACAATGATGGCACCACCTTTATCTGCATTTTTTATGACCAAAGATTTATCTTTTTTAAGTGCTATGATCTGTGTGGATTCATTTTCTGTTAGATTTTTAAAAGGCGATAGAGAGAATATAACACCCTTGGCTAATAGTCTGAGATCTTGTTCTACAAGTTTTTCAAAAGTTTTAGTAAATGAGTTGTTTATAATATTAGGACAAAAAGTTGACATTTTAGCTAGCCCTGATTTGATTTGCAGCTCTTTTTTCCGTGGTGTGCTCGTTGCATAGCGGTGACATCATCAGTGTAGGCGTCGGGACCCGCATCTGCGAGGAGAGAGTGATAGAGGAGGATACTGAACTAATCACTGCTGTATGCAGGGTCTCACTTCATGCTGCGGATGGCAATTTTGTATCGTTTGGAAAGACGTGACACATTGCAAGTGTGCCTTACGATTGTTGGGGGATAAGAATACTTATCAGGCTCTCAAACATGACCCCACATTGGAGTTCTCTAGAGAACTTAAAGAGTTATTAGACACAGGCAGATTTTTATAAGTGCTTAACGGTAAGGAATATCAATTTATTTTGACAGAACATTCGGTTGTTCCCATTTTCCCCCATCTCCCAAAGACCCATAAGTCACTGACCTCGCCTCCAGGTCGTCCTATAGTGGCTGGCATTGGATCTTTGGGAGATGGTCTTTCAAAATACATTGATTGTTTTTACAACCAATGGTACAATCACTGCCCTCTTTTCTAAGAGATAGTGAGACTTATTAATTGCTATTCAACAAATCAAATGGAAAAAGTCCTACAGAAGGTTAACAATGGATGTCATGTCTTTGTACAGTATTATTGCTCATGATGATGGTTTAAAAGCTATTGAATACTCTGAATAAATCTTCTCTGTCTGTCACAAGGAGTGTTTCTATTAGATTCAGTTACATCCTTACTTACTCACAATTATTTTTCTTTTGATGCACAATTTTATTTACAACTTAGAGGCACAGCAAGGAGAACTTCATTTGCACCATCATATGCAAACCTATTTATGGGTATGTGGGAATCCACTTTTTTATTTTCGGATTCTAATTCTTACAGGGATCACATTATTTTTTACAGATGCTATATCAATGACTTGATCTTTATTTGGGATGGTGAATTACCTACAATTATTTCATTTATTGACATTTGAATATTAATAATTGTAATCGCAGATTTATACATTAAGGAAAATACCAGAAATACTTTTCTTCAAATAGATAGCAATCATCCACCCACTTTAAAAAGAGGAATTCCAAAAGGGCAGTTTCTTCGGCTTCAAAGACTGTGTTCAAATGAAGAATCTTTTGAAATACAATCAGCTGACCTGTTCCAAAGATTTGTGTCAAGGGGTTATACCTATACTGACATTTATTATGCCTATTTGTATGCAAAATCTACAGATCGGCAGAATTTATTACAAACGAATCAAAGACACAAGAAAAAGAGAGACTTTAAACAAGGGCACAATAGGCAGGCGCCTGTATTTATCACCAAACATAGTACACAGGCAAGCCATATTTGCCCCATTGTTTTCAAACATTGGAAGATGCTAAATCTGGATAGAGATATAAAAAAAAAAACAGTGGAGAAAGGTCCTAATTTTGCATTTAGGAAGGCCATATCCCTAGCACACCATTTGTCACCAAGTCCCTTTCAATCGGGATCAGATAGGGCACAGGGATTTAATAAACCATGTGGATTCTCCAAATGTGGTAATTGCATTATGTGCTGTTATGCGGCACCAATGAAAAGAGTGTATTTAAAAAATGACAATCATTACTATAGGATTTCAACCTTCATCAACTTCAACACAGCTTATGTTGTGTATTATCTTACATGTGGTTGTGGAAGGGGCTATGTAGGGAGAACCATCAGACCCCTAAAAATAAGAACGATGGAACATATTAGATCGATTAAAAATAAAAATGCCATTCTACCAGTATCCAAACATTTCAATAATTGCCATTCAGGTGATATCTCACAATTTAAATTCATGGATATCGAGCATGTACCAACCCCAGTGCGGGGAGGTAATAGGCTTAATCTCCTCAACAGACAGGAGAAGTATTGGATTCATGCTTTGGATACACTACCCCCTATGGGCATCAATTCTGAATGGGACATAAAACATTTCTTATAAACTATTCTAAAGTATATTCTAGTATGTTTTCATTCTGAGGGTCTGATGGTCTTCCTCTCCCCTCCCATAAATTATCTGGGTATGTATAGTATTAATGATGTCATTATGTATTTTATTTTATTATGGGTTTGACAATCCTTCCCTAATTTTGAATAGATGCAATCTATATCTATTATAATAGGGATACTTGTTATAAACTGTCCCCTATTTAACATTCTACCATCTTATACATGTAGCCAGGTCCCCTCTGGCTCCCCAGACATTCGGTTCTCTCTCTCTTACCTGCGACAGCGTGAGGGCAGTTGCAGGGTTGATCGCGTCACCGGGGGCTCCCGGCGACATCAGCTACAGGGCGCCGCCATCTTGTGTGAGTTTGCGCATGCACGGAAGCTCGCGCACGCGCAGTTTAGCCCCAGATGCGATACCGCAGCCATTACAGGGAGTGAGAAGAGGCGCTCCATAGTCATGGACATCCCCCAGTTCGCACATGCGCAGTTAGCAGCGGCGGCGGCCATTACACAGCGCGCACGCGGCCCCAATGTTAAAGAGAGCCATAAAGGACTACAATTCCCAGCAGCCTCTGGGGACTGCCCTATGATCCCTGTCACATGCAGCCAGACAGCCAGTAGAGTTTAGTTTCTCCTGCTGGAGAAGGATACATTGTTGCGCACAGACCATGCGAGTCAGTTGGATCCAGGAAGAGATTGGGGAAGGTTGTGTACAGAGAGCAGTGCTCTGCTGCACTAGGCCAGAGAATACCCCAGGCCCAGGTAGGCCCAATTCCCCACTAGGTTAGTGGGTAAGTTCATAGGGACGGCCCCTTAGGCAGGGACCCTGCCCTTAGCTGAGTGTGAGTTTAGTCAGAGACACGGCTGCAGTGCTGTGTAATCTGACAAGACGAGACAGTGTTGCTTTGCAGTGCAGCACAGCAGTTAGTTTGACAGTTTCACGAAAGGCCCCTTTCAGTGCAAGGGGGGGTTTGCTTTCTATAGTACCCAGTTCTATGTGATATCACCGGTGCCAGTTGCACTCAGTGATCGCGGCCTGCGTCTGGGCTCAGACAGGCTCTACAGCAAGAGACTTTCCAAAGGTGGATCACTCCATGCGGGAGCCACCCACCGCCAGGCAGAGTTTCAGGACATCGCAGAGGATATCGCAGAGCAGCGGATCCTTTGTGAAGAATCTGCAGCCCCAGGTGCTGGGGCAGGTATCGTATTATACGTGCACCAACAAAACCGGTACATCAGGCGCTGATCCCGCCTATAGGTTCTGGGTCTCTTAGTGGACATTTGGGACTTTGGTACATAGTGTGGGGTTATCACCCATAGGGAGTAGTGTTACAGAGTGACACAGTTATTGTTGTTGATGATATGTGATGTATGGTTATTCTGCATATAGTAAACTGTTATACCTGTACTGCTGTGTATGTGGTTACTATATTTGGGTCCTGTGTTGGGTACATTCTACACTCCTACAATCCTACACAGGTGGAGGCGCTGTAAGTAAGATCGTTCCAGAGGATTCACCCCAGGTTCCCATCAGCGGAGGCTCAGGCCTCCTGTGAACCTGCAGGTATACGCACCATACCTGGTAACATATAGGTTCCCCCTCACATGCACTCTATCTGCGATTGGGGTAGGGGGAATACCCGTTACACACATATGGTACAAAGATATATAAGTATCAATTAATAATTATTGATCATGGATCTATTCTATCTATATATCTATAAGGGTATCACCATATCATCAGGACATCTGCACTAAAGATTGTATCTACGTGATTTATTTATTACAATAAGATGGCTAGTCTGTTATTACAGTATACTGTTGCAATACATAGCTTCAATTTGCTGCTGCTTTAGTTTTCCTGATACATTTGTCTTTCTTCCTAATTGGATTGATATATTTCCAGGTCATCATCAAGATATATATATATGATTATGTTATTAACTATATAGGATTATCAATTTATTATAGTTTACTATACCTATATGCTACGTCAGTAGTGTTTAATATTATTTGATAGTTTAAATATTGTATATGTTGTGACAAACGCCCCTCTTTTGTAGCGCTGACGTCTGTCTGGGTTCTTCCCGACACAGTCTTCTAGGGTTATTTATACAAAAAACAGGATCATGCAAAGTATTACATTGTTTAACTCAGGCTTATGCCTGCTTTATTTTCATCCCAGTAAGGGACTGCAGCTTTAACATGTGTAGGTTAGAGGCACTCAGATATTTTCATTCAGCGGTTTACTCATATCAGTGTTATAACATTTCACACAGCGTCACTTTTAAGGAATAAAAAACCAAATCATATAAAGAAATCCTATCCCTTTCAGGGATCTAACAACACATCAGAATCAGCCTCTAACTGCGGCTGGGCCAACTAACCTGGTTCCCCAGCTTAAAACAATGCCCTCTCATTTAGGGTCACTAGATACAGCACAGTCTTTTAGCATAATAAATAAACATTTGTTTTGTCTTATCTGTTCGTGGTGGGAACACGGTCCCAAGTGTCCAGGCAAATCCTCTTATACTGTGATACTTGGAGGGGCCGTCCACACCGAAACTGGATACAGGGGAGTAGCGATACCCCCAGCCTCCAGGCTCTAAGGAGAGAGAGTGAAATGCAAACCTCTCTTCTAAATACCTGTGCATGTGATTAGAAGAGCAGGTGAGGGAGAACTAGACCAATTGTAATCTGTGGTCTGGATTTTCCATCCAGCAGTCTGAGTTAATGTGAAGCTGTGGAATGGATCATTTTTAACTATTCCTGCACTTTCTGACCTAAAACGGGGCAGAAAGCTGCCTAACATCTTTGGACTATGTCACATATCCCCCTCCCCAGCTCACACCTACTGGGGTGAGCGGCCATGGACCTCACTAGGGTGAGCGTCCTACCTGAAATACTTGAGCTAACTCCGCAGTACAATATTAAACATTCACGACACGAATATTAACTTTTTTTTTTTTCACTGCAATTATGGACAATAGTTTTCGTCATAAGAGACTATACTTGGCAAACACATTTTGTTGCTCTCTATTAGGGAACTATTTTGAAAAATAAATGTCTAGAACACACTCTTATAACCTAGGATATGCTAAATATACTCACAAAACCAGACAGTTTCTATTACCTCCCTGGGTTTTTCTACTCTAGAATATGAACCTCATTATATTTACCAACAAAAAGGGCCATCAACCCTGTATAGTAATTTGTAGTTTAGCTACATTTTCAACACAGAGAACCAATATAACATTGCAATATTGCCAAAATGCTTATTCTAGAGGCCTAATATAGCATAACTACACTAGCTTATTTGCAAAGTTAAGTGTCCGTGACATAGACAACACGTGTAATAACACAAAAATATCGGTCAATTCCCCAAACATTTTTTTTTTCTTTGACTTCCAGTCCATTACATCCCCTGACTTTATTTCATAGCCCGCTGCAACCTGCTAATGACTGGACTGTTTCTTTAGCTTCTGACGGAACTCTGGGGCCGGATAGTCTTTGTCTTTATATTGTGGCCCTGGGTGGCGAGATCCGGAACTATTCAGGCGCAGCGTTGACCTTCGTCGCTTTTGCTTTGCAACCTTTGAACCTTTATGGTACTTCTTACTGAGATGTCTCCTCTCATCAGAAATCTTTGATTTCCCTTTTCGGGCCATTACCAGGCCTTTGGGTTTTGGAGACCTAATTGCCTCTGTATAAGCGTAGTCCATATTAACAATGTCATCAGGATTTTTCATCAAGTTTGTGTTTTCAGGAACTGCCACCCACTTGGCTAAAACATCTTCTGTGGCGGCCTGGGTGTGTTCACTAGTTTGATAATCTTCTGGACAACATAAATGAAATTGAGGATCTGGATTTTTGAATCCCAGATCAGGGAGTATATTCTCAGTATTCTCAGGAGGGTGCCTATCTGTTTCTGGAATAACAGCAGCACAATCAAAGTCAATTCTTTCTCCTTCCTCTTTGTCATCAGTGGGGCCATCGAGTTTACTTTCCCTGGTCTCCTTTTGTGACCGTGTCTCTTTCAGCCTTGGAATCTCTTTCTCCAACTTCATCTTTATAGCAAATCGTAATATTGCAACAGCATTGAAGATATGCGTATAGGAACGTACAGCTTGCTTGGTTAGGAGGTAGGATTGATATCCTGACTGAACCACTCTAGCGGCTTCTAATTCAACTTCTTTGGAGTTGAGTCGCGATTCCATATCTGTCATCTGTTTCAGCGCAAGGTTTAACTCTGTTTCCTTTTCTCTATTCTTGACCTGCAGCTGCAGGTGCTCCTCCCGGGTCTTGTCCAGCTCCAGCAGCAGCCGGGCCCCCTCATTTGCCGTGTGGTCCAGCTGCTTGTGGATTTCAGCCATCTCGCTTTCATAGCGCAATGTCAGGCAGACCACCTGACGGACGGACACCTCCTCCCTTTCGGCGCACTGTATCTCGCGCTCAGCCATCCGCTTCTGCAGCTCTTCCTGTATTTCTAGCTTTTCCTGGATCAATTGCTTCTCCACTTTTCCTGCTTGGTGAAGCTTCTTATCACCTTCACTGATCTGGTCAGTCAAGTCTGAATTTTTCTGTGTCAGAATTACATTCTCTCTCTTTACAGTCTCTAAATTACTCAGGGCATTCTCACAGGTTTCCTTCAATATTCCCAGCTCTGTGTTCAGACCGTGGCCCTCCAGGCGTAAGTGTTGCACCTCTGTGCTGAGCGCGTGAACCTCTTGTAGAGCCTTCCCGTATTTCTGTTTTAGGATAGCAATCAATTTGTCAGACTTAATCTGTTTTTCATTCATGGTAGCAATTACAGTGTTGGCCTTTTCCAGACTAGTCGTCACCTCTTCCAGTTCACTCCGTAAGAGAGACTCTGTTTTCTTCAAAGCCTCGTGCTCTTGTAAAGCTGGGAGTATACACCTCTGTAACTCGGCGTTCGCTTCTCGCTCCTTATTGTTAGCTTCTTGCTCCTTCTTCCAACATTCTCGCTCCTTCACCAAATCCTGCCACAGGACTTCATAATCATGGCGGGCAGCTTGGAGTGCAGAAACCAAAGCCTCTTTATCCTGGTTCAAGGATTCAGCTTCCCTTTGCTCCTCTTTTTCCTTTGCCCCTGTTCCCGTGACAATTCTGCCGGTCACTCCGGTCTGCAGCACATCTCGGCGCCTTTCTGACGAATGTCCTGGCAGTGCAGGTTCAAGTGGCTTCCTCTGTGACTTGAGGAACAGTTTTCTTTTTCTTCTTCTTTCTTTTTGCTTTATTAGCTCCAGAGATATCAGTGGTACTGGGCACACACTCACTGGTATCAGCTTCCACATCTTGCTTGCACTCACAGGGCGTTGCTTGCTTTTGTAGCTGTTTGTCTTTGAAAATTTTGGGGCACACATCTTCCATGTGACCTACTTCATGACAGGCCCAGCATACTAAATTCATCTGTGGGTACGGCTCTCCTCCAGGGTCGTGATCATAGTTAGGCCTGAAGGGACACTGTTTTGTATGGTTACGTACATTACACAACAAACATTTCACATCAGCCATTTTAGAAACCCGGCAGGGACAATTTGCTAGCTGCAATTTCACTCACTTCAGCAACTTACATACAGCACTTACTAGCTGCAAATTCACTCACTTCAGCAAAAGACATTAGCTTTACCGACAGCACTTGCTAGATGCAATTTTTTTTTTCTTCAGCAAAACATTTTGGGTTTCTGTTTGGGTTCAGGGTGCTATTGCATCCACACTTCGCACATTCTCTGTGTATGCTAGAAGCACAACTGATATACACAGTGGGACAGACTTCACTCGTAGCATCTGTATTTTACTTCAGCTGGGCGGCCATTTTAAACCCCCGCATTTATTTGCAAACCCACAGACTTTAGTGTCGACCCGCATTCTCCACCATATGTGACAAACGCCCCTCTTTTGTAGCGCTGACGTCTGTCTGGGTTCTTCCCGACACAGTCTTCTAGGGTTATTTATACAACAAACTGGATCAGGCAAAGTATTACATTGCTTAACTTAGGCTTCTGCCTGCTTTATTTTCATCCCAGTAAGGGACTACAGCTTTAACATGTGTAGGTTAGAGGCACTCAGATATTTTCATTCAGCGGTTTACTCATATCAGTGTTATAACATTTCACACAGTGTCACTTTTAAGGAATAAAAAACCAAATCATATAAAGAAATCCTATCCCTTTCAGGGATCTAACTACACATCAGAATCAGCCTCTAACTGCGGCTGGGCCAACTAACCTGGTTCCCCAGCTTAAAACAATGCCCTCTCATTTAGGGTCACTAGATACAGCACAGTCTTTTAGCATAATAAATAAACATTTGTTTTGTCTTATCTGTTCGTGGTGGGAACACGGTCCCAAGTGTCCAGGCAAATCCTCTTATACTGTGATACTTGGAGGGGCTGTCCACCCCGAAACTGGAAACAGGGGAGCAGCGATACCCCTGCCTCCAGGCTCTAAGGAGAGAGAGTGAAATGCAAACCTCTCTGCTCTAAATACCTGTGCATGTGATTAGAAGAGCAGGTGAGGGAGAACTAAACCAATTGTAATCTGTGGTCTGGATTTTCCATCCAGCAGTCTGAGTTAATGTGAAGCTGTGGAATGGATCATTTTTAACTATTCCTGCACTTTCTGACCTAAAACGGGGCAGAAAGCTGCCTAACATCTTTGGACTATGTCACAATGTTCATATTATTTAGACTGCTTTGTTCTCCATTTTCTATTTAAATTGTATAATTAGCTCAGTTGCTTTGATATAATTTTCTAGCATTCTCCATTTTTTTATATGGTTGTAGATTTATTTCATTTGTTTATCGGTACAATGTGATGGGTGAAATGTACTATTGCTCCTTGTACTGTATGTGGGATGCTCTGACAGAGGCCACCTTTTTTGTGGTCTGGTCTATGATACATACTGTGTGTCGGCGGTCAGTTTACCTGGTGGGACATTCTCTGATAAAGCGCCAGTTACAGCGGGAAACGCGTCAGAGTTTAGCCTCAGCTTTTGTATGGGCACTATGGGTTAATTAAACTTTTATTTTTTTGACATTTGATCCTGCCTCCAGTTTTCTTTACTTACCGCTGTGCTCCACGTTGCTTTCTTCATTTTGTTCCTGATTTCCTCTCACGGGATGCATGCAGGGATAAATCCATTTGCTGCTTCAATCAACTGGGATCCGTGAGTACTGCATTCACCTTCAAGATTTTGGCTCACTGCCTATGGAGGTTACGTTATTTGTTTCTAACCTGGATCTAGAGCTGCTGTGTTTTATATGACCCCACCTAGCTTTGTTGTGGGGCTCCATCTGGGTGTCTAGCTCAGCAAACTCATATCTTGATCCAGAGGTACATTTCAGTAATAAATAAACAAATAAGTAAACAGACTTATATCCCAATTTCTACTAAAGGAATTTATTATCCTTCATCCCATGTGACTTGAGTCAGGATCTTTGTAGCGCTACATTCTACATTGGAGTTTCACTTCTCTTATATACTTAGTACAGAGACCCCTGAGTATCTGATATGTAATACTTTGTAACATGTTGATAGCGTCCTACTGTATGCGTAACTGTTGCATTAATATATTTAGGCCTGCAGCCATAGAGTCCAATGCATTTCACTAAACTTTTGTTGAGGAACGTTTTATTTTTTAACACAATAAAATGGTTCACCTTATACAGATGTAACACGATTCGACTGAACCCTGCAAGTCATTTGGAGCGGGTGGGCCGTGGCCGAAGTGCGGCCTTAACATAGCAAAGTGCAGCGCAGGGGGAATTTCCCATAAAGATGAACACATCAGCTGTCCCTGCTTCTGAATGGGACTTCCGCTGTGTTAATTTTTTAAAACTTAATTTTTATTAAAAATTTTAGGGAGAGGGGGAAATGAAGGAAATAAAAGATGGGGGGGAGGAGGGGGAAGGGTACAAAAAATAGAGACGGGAGAAAGAACACATTCATTTAGAATTTTACCTAACAAATCATCTTATAATATTCAATCACACAGTTAATATAAATAGCATTTTTTACAACAAAATTAAGTGGGTATTAATTTCTGGTTGACCAGCACCCAAAATCCAAGGTAACCGCACCTTCTGAAAATCTGTGTAGGTGTCGTTATTAAGACTAACCAATTTTTCCATGCCGCAAATCTGCCAGACTTTAGGGATTGAGGGAATAGTTGTTTGTTTCCATATTGCCGCTAGTCTTGCGGCTGAAGATATGTGGCACCGTAATTTATTCTCATGTCTCGTGAGGAGGTAATATGGTTTGTTTAATAGAAATAACCAGGGATCCATTGGTAGGTCCAAACCGAAAAACCTTTGTGACCACATTTTGATTTCCAGCCAATAAGCTGATATGAATGGGCACCCCCACCACATATGTATAAATGTGGCTTGTACTCCACATCCCTTCGGACATATTGTTGGGTACTCTGGGATGAATTTAGCTAGTCTCGTGGGGGTTAAGTACCACCTCATCATGACTTTATAGGCATTTTCTCTGATTGTTTGTCTGAAAAATATAATTCCAGTCTTCCATGTCTAGTTCTTCAGATACAAACCAAAGAACCAGGCGCTTACCTTAAGCTTAAAATCAGAAATAAATAAAAAATAAAATACGAGTTGAATATTGTTACCAACAAATAAGGTCTCTCTAGGTAATGAGAGGTGACCTTTTAATCCCTTCTGCTTCAACCCCAAAGAGGGACCATCCAAGACCCTTGGTGAAATATGAGAAATAGAAAAACTGGGGGAGCAAGGGGATAACACAATCTGGCTGAAGAAACTAATCGTAGGGAAAACCCAAAAGAAGGCAAAGCCTCTAGAGGGAGGGAGGAGGGAATGAGAAATGATAATTTAATACTTACACGGCCCAGTGTAAGTACAGATACGGAAATGGTATCTGTGGGGTTTTAAACCCGTCCAAACCGATAACCAGGTTTCAGATGCAGGTGTTCGCTCACGAGCAGAATTTCAGTCCCCTCTGTGATGCCCGTGATTGACCTGGTTCCTCCCCAATATGGCGGTATAGGGTAAGTGAGGCAAGGTGTCAGCACACAGTTCAAAACATTTATTGGAGTATAAAAACTCACAAAGCACTCACATAAAACAAGTCCCAGGCACACTAACGTGGCGAGGTGAGGCGTCCTGTCGCAGATGGCTCTGTCTCCGTGTCCGGAATACAGGAAGGTGGGAACACTCGGTTCAACTGCGACCGCGGCTGCTCACACTGACTACGGAAGCCCCCGTGGGTCAAGAACAAACAGGAATAGAGCAACGCCTTTCGCCGATTCAACGGCTTCCTCAGGCTCATAAAGTACAGCTGGGAGGGTCCCATCATGTTATATAGACCCTAGACAAATCATTATTACTAATTAAAAGAAGCTGTTCACACAACAATACTTGTTATGCTACTTAACATATCCATACATAACATAATAAAGACATACAATACAATACAATCCCATTCAATCTCTTTGCTCCTAGTCATATGCAAATTATACTGCTCTATATCCTATTTGCATCTAATAGCTAGGAGATTCACAACTGGCAATCATGTTTCTTAAAAAGTATTCAATTCAGTAGGTTATTGATATCCAATGCAGCTTCTCAAAGCCACAGAAATCATAATTAGTAACTATCAAAACAATGATAATAATGATGGACCACGATTTTTTGAGGTTGCCCGTGTAGTTATATACTTAATAATTGGGTCTTAAGTCCATTCTTAATTCCACATAAAAAATTCTGCATAAAAAACACAAGCTGAGGTGAGTATGGGACTAGCTGGAATATAATGGGGAAGCTCTGGTCCAGTGCAGGAGTCACAGATCCCTGCACATACAACCCACCCTTTTCCTGATTTTCTCTCTCACTAAATCCTAACTCATTAACTTCTAAATTGTTAACTTACTAAGATACTAACTTATTCACTCCTAAGTTACTAAGTTACTAACTTACTCCTAAGTTACCAACTTCCTTCTAATTCACTACTCACTCACTGTCTCTTCCCCAACTACCTAAACTGTCCCTCTCAACTGCCTCAACTGTCCCTTTTTAACTGACAACGCGAGCTCCGTCACGCTACAAACTGCCTATTCCCTATCTACCTAATTGCAGCCGCCCTATTGGCTAAGCTGCGCCACTTTTTCCCTAGACTTGTAGTCCCTGCGCGGAGTCTTCCCAGTAATGGCCACCGCGATGCGTGATGGCCCACAAGATGGAGGCGCCGTTAGTTAGTAGCGCCACCTGGAACGTATTCTATGGTGTGGAATTACCCGTTACAGATATATATATATATATACATATATATATATATATATATATATATATATATATATATATATATATATATATATATATATATATATACATATATATATATATACACACACACACACACACACACACACACACACACACACACACACACACACACACACACACACATACATATATATAGCCACACATACATACATATACAGTGCTTGACAAATCACACAAAAATCTACTCGCCAAACCCCAAAATCTACTCACCACATCAGAGAGTGTGGGTGAGAGACAGACAGAGAGTGTGGGTGAGAGACAGAGAGACAGACACACACAGAGAGAGACACACACAGAGAGAGAGAGACACACACACACACACACACACACACACACACACACACAGAGAGAGAGACATTTGCCCTATTGCCCCCACCGATGTACAGCCTTAACAGCACTCGCTGCTGCCGCGGGGGTAAAGGGGGAGACGGGACATCACTGGAGCCCAAGGGGGACCGGGGCTACACTAATTTAATATATTTTGGTGTGGGAATAGTAATAGGATATTGTGTGTGGTCTTGTAGAGATTTTAGGGTTCATTTTGGTGATTCAGAGGCTGCAGTAATTCAACCCAGCCCAGCCCTAAACTCACTGGGCTAGTAACTGTAGTTTCAATCCCCTATCCCCTCCACCACCACTGGTAGGTTGATTATTGTTTTTACTTACCTTATTTTAAGTTGAGTAGTTTTTCTTTATTTGATTTGAGAGCTCTATTAAAAAAAAAAAAAAAAAGGATTGCTGTGGTGCAGCTAATTGCTAGAGAGAGAGGAATTAACAAGGGAGGGAAAAAAAAGACCTGCAGTTTTTTTTTAAAGCTGCATTTTTTCCCTTCCTTAGCAGAGAGAGAGTTAATTAGTTCTTAAAGGGACAGCTCCTCTCTGCACCTCTTTCCCAGGCACTATCTCCTCCCCTGACATAAAGGCTTATAATATCATGCCTAAGGGGAGGAGGGATAGTTGGGCACAGGAGACAAAGCTGAGGCCCCTGACCCCCAAACCACTCGCTTTATGTGCCCCACCATGGCCACAGCCGGCAGCCTAGTACATCCAGTGCCCTACCGCACCTCCCCAAGCTCCGTCTGGTAGCTTAACCCCTGTAGACCCAGCTCCATCATGGGCGCAGGTGGCAGCTGCTGGCACTAATCTCAGCAAAAACAATGCTGGTGCCACGCCTAGCCTAAGTATGAATCATGGGGTGAGGTGCCCTACATCACCTAGCCAGGGCATTGAGGCTTATGTGAGGGCTGTGACTGAGGTAGTTGGCCCCTCTGCAGTGGTAGCAGCCAGCAACATGTAGAGGAAAGGTGTGTATTCTTTCTCCTTACACTGGCTGTCACCCATACCCTGGTGCAGAGGGGCATTGCTGAATAGGGGACCTACATCCCCATTGAACCCCTGGAAGTGTTGGGCACAAGAATCATAATGTCAAATGTGCCCCCCTTCCTCCCAGACAGCCTCATGGCCCGCATCTGCAAGCCCCGGGAGCCATCAAGTCTCCCATAACAAAGTACCATTGGGCTGCAGGGATAGGGTGCCGAGGCACATGCTCTCATTTAGGAGGCAGGTACAACTGCTGCTGTCAGGGAGCACCAAGTCTGTAGTGGGGTCCTTTGGGGTCCCCTATGAGGGCATTGTATACAGGGTGTACTATGGCATGGAGTACGTTAGATGCTATCTGTGTGTGTGAGGAGTCTCAGTTGGGCTCCCAAGAATGCTACAGACTCCTGCAATATCCCATCTGCCCAGTTGGCCGTGGAGGCACTCTGTGCTTCTGTGGCCCCCAAAGTTACTTAGTGGGCCACTATCTTCCCCCAACCTCCACCAGCTACCAATGACCATTCTACCCCAGGGTCACAAATAGAGGTACAATGGAGCCCCCCTGAAAACACCAAAGAGGAGGCCCATCATAAGGCTGAGGAGATTAACTCCTACAGGGAAGGGCGGGGGATTTGAGATCCTCAGCCAAGAGGATCTTGGGGAGTGACGGCTCAATTAGGGGGTATCCTCTGTCAATACAGAATTGGTGGACACCTTGACCCCTGTTACCCCCACCCAGGAACTAGCTGAGATCCTGGAAAGTACCCTCTTTGGGCAAAGAAATATGAAGGTGCAGTTGTTCCTCGAGAGGTGAAAGAATCTTACTCATTCTCTACTCTCTCACAGAATATATGAGGGCCAAACACAGGGCCAAAATCTCCGGGAGCATTGACCATATACACGCCAGGAAGTTTTACCACTTGTTGTGAGACCACAAGTCTACTCGGGGTTCAGCACCCTGGGCACCCGTGGGAAGCACAAGATAAACTCTTGACTATCAATGGCTTTGCGCATAGGTACGCTTAATGTTAATGGCTGTAGAGACATGTTTTGCAGGTTTCAGATACCCTCCTTTTTATGAAATGGAGGATATTCTGTTAGTTTCCTGCAAGAAACCCATACCACTCCAAAGGCTGAAGCTAGCTGTCATCTGGAATGGCGAGGCAGGGTCTTATTCAACCACCTCATGGTATCATCTAGTGGGATGGTGATTCTGTTCTCAAAGTCCTTTCAGCCAGAGCTGCTGCTTGCTAAAGTTGTTGTTCAGGCCGTCCGTTGCATATCAGGGTCGGGCTTGAGGACTGCACATTCAATTTCTTGAATGTGTATGCTCCTGTCACCGGATCCTTGAGAATAGAATTCTTCACCAGTCTGTCTGAATACTTGGAGACAGTCGACGTGGATGAGTGTGCGTGATATTTGGGGGTGATTTCAACTGCACCTTCGAATCTCTGGACTGGAATAGGTAGTCACATCCATACCTTGCGTCGACCCAGTGGGAGATTTTTGCCTGCAATTCCCTGGTAGATGTCTGGCAAGAACAACATCTTGAGGCATCCACTGAGTTAGAGTGTGGATTGAACAGATGTCCTGGTCCCGGATCGACAGGCTGTATCTATCAAACCACAGCCTGTCGCGAGCCCAGTCCAGTGCCATTAGACTGGTGCTGTTCTCAGAACACAATTGTGCTTCCATGATGGCGATGCTACTAAGAGCAGCGCCCTTGTCCATCTATTGGCACTTCAACAATATATTGGAACCCTTAGAGCGGGGAGTGCTCGATCTCAAGAAGCTGCTGTCTGCATCAGGGGTCGTAGAGAGAAAGTGCGCTGTAGAAACTTGAAAGATCGGCAAGCTCAGGGGGCACAGGTGTGTTCCTGTGTCCAGTACCTTTGGGAGATGGGTCATGGTTCATGCCTCTTCTACGTGCTGGAGAAAAAGAGGGGAAACTGTAAACATGTTACCTGCTAACTGGCAGAAGACGGTTCCCGTCTAATTGACGAGGAGAGAGTCCGGAACGGAACCCGGATGTTCTATGTAGACATTTTCTCTTCGGAGTCCATTCAACAGAATGCATGCAGGGTCTTATGGGAGGGGCTTCCCATGGTCAGCGACGGTGGAAGGAAGCGGCTTGAGTTAACATTGACTCTGGCTGAGCTCTCTGAAGCCGGCCATCTCATGTGCTGTGGAAAATAGCCAGGGCTAGATGGGCTGACTGTGGAGTTCTTCCAGTTTTTCTGGGAGACGCTAGGACCTAATTTCACCGAGGTCCAGGCTAAAGCCCTCGAGAGCATTGAGATGGCCCTTTCTTGTCGGTGGCAATACTGTCTTTGCTGCCAAAGATGGGGGATCTCTGCCAAATCTCTTGCTGCTCAGATCATTGCCAAAGTGCTCTCGCTGAGGCTCAATTCCATGCTTGCAGAGGTGGTTTACCCCGACCAGAGCCAAGAGCTCTATACAGTAGCCACTTCAGCTTGGTTCAACTGGTCCAACTGTACCAGCCTTTTGGTAGGTCCCTTTTCAGGTAGAATACTTGCCCACCACATTTTGTAATATCTCATGGGGGAGCGATACTCTCAAGTATCTGGGAGTCTACCTGCCCGCTGAGGAGAACCCGGCCACAGAAAACTTCAGTGATCTTGAAGAACGGGTCATCGCTCGTCTAGGGTGGTGAGCATATCTGTTGAAAATGCTTTACCTCAGGGGAAGGATTCTGGTGATCAACCAGCTAGTGGACAGTCAGCAGTGGTATCAGCTGATAGCCTTGGGTCCAACAACTGAATTCGTCAGCAAGATCCAGAGGAAGTTGCTGCACTTTCTCTGAATAGGAAAGCATTGGGTCTCTGCGGGTGTTGCATGCCTCCCTCTTGGAGAGGGTGGACAGGGGGTGGTGTGTCTCCACTCCCAGACACACACTTTCCGCCTCCAATACATGCAGAGATACCTATTCACAGATCCGTCTCAGCAGTGGTGTCAGCTGTCGACCAGTTTCTTTCGCCCTCTTCACGATATGACCAGCAACTGTTTGTAATCAAGCCTGAGGGGTTGGGTAGAGACCTCCGGGTGATGCCGGCATACTACCGAGACCTACCCGCTCTCCGTGACCAGGGAAGGAAAGTTGGTGGTGGGGGTTGATTTCTTCACCGAGCCCTTGCTGTTTAATCCAGCAGTGGGGGCTCGGATGCTAGAATCATCCCCAACCTCAGCAGGTTGGAGGACATGTCTCTGGCATAGCTCCACGGCATGCAGAGGAAAAGCCTGTATTCTCTCGTGCTCCACACAGTGCACTACCTCGCCCTTGTCATCCACCCGATACCATCTGCAGGCGGGTACAACCAGCAAATCAGAGCGACAGGCCTTGGTGGAGGGAAATCTATTCAGAGGGTTTTAAAATGGTATCTGAGTTGAAGAGTCCTCCACAGTACACTGAGCACTGGAGCCTGGTCTCCGCAACCAGAAAAGGAAAGGTGGTGGGTGGGGTGGGGGGGGGGGGTTGATTTTCTCACTGAGCTCCTGTTGTTGTTTAATCCGGCAGTGGAGGGCTCAGATGTTAGATTCACCCTATATCCGTTGCCGACTAATCCTGGCGCGAGTGACCAGAGTCGGGATCTCCTGGACTACGAGTGATGGGACTGGGTAGAGGCAAAGGTGCTTGCTCACCGTATGTGCATGTCACTCGCATCTGATCAAGAAGTTTAAAGAAGCCATTTCCCCTGACTCATGCACCTTCATCGAGGGGGTATTGCAAAATGGAGATCCCTGCCCACCTTTCACCCCAACTCTCTGGATCTTTGTGTGGGACCAAAGCCATGGCAACCCCCTCACGCTGATCTCATGTCCAACCTCAGCAGGTCGGAGGACATGTCCCCGGCGTGTTTCCGTGCTCTGAATGGTATCCTGCTTGGATTCTTTGTCACTCATTATTATATAGTGCACTTTATTTTTATGTTACATTGCACTGATAATTGATTTTTTATTGTATTTATTTAGCTGTTTTTTCATTGTTCCATTGGTTGACCCAATGTAATTTCAGTTCTTATTATTGTCTGGCTTTGTCAGCCAATCTGATTAAACCCGTCAAAAACAGTCCTCCTCCTCCCACCTTCAGGTCATTTCGCTTCTAAAGCTAGTACAATCCAGCGGATTTGCATGTGCGGTTTCCACTTTTTATAAAAGTGCTTTAGAATATGTGATTTGCAATAGAAAATACCGTTTTTTCTCACATTTCATTCCACTTCTTGTGACCATGCCAAACCACCAAATTTGGCAATGACTTACTAGAGAATAAGCGCCATGAGAGAAACAATATGGTAAGAACAATGCAACAATGAACAAATTCAAAGTTATCCATTTTAATGACACTATCAGGAATTAAAAATACTGGCAGAAGATTTTTGGATAAAAGTATGTAATTTGGAAGAAATGTCACAGGGAATGCAATTTTTTTTTAGGAAACAAACAGGGCCCTTTAAAATGGAGTTTAGTTTAAAATTGTTTTCAAATGTGACAGTACTTTGAGAATACTCAACTGATTTTACTAACAAGGATAATGTATTTGGTAGCATTTCTTATTGAAAGTGGAATTTTTCTTATTGGAAGTAGAATTTTTTTATGGGAGGTAGTAGATTTTTTTCACATTAGAGATGGTTCAGAGTAATTTATGTCTGTTGAATCTCAATGGGCTCCAGCATATCTTACTATATATAATTGAAAGCACTGTATGTTTGCCTGCCTGGATGTCCGGTGTCCCTAGGGGAAATCTCATTGGTCCCTTGGGCCGCCCGCCCCCGCACACCTCTCATTGGCCTGAGGCGGAGTGACGGGCCAAAGGGGACGGACGGGGACACACACACAGACACACACACAGACACAGACACACACACAGACACACACACACAGACACACACACAGACACACACACAGACACACACACACACACACAGACACACACACACACACAGACACACACACACACAGACACACAGACACAGACACACACACACACAGACACACACACACACACACACACACACACTCTCTCTCTCTCTCTCTCTCTCCCCCGTCAGTTGGACCGCAGCTCACCTTCCACACACCCCCCCCTCCTCTCCCGGTGCCCCTCACTCTCTCCCCCCTCCCCCTCACTCTCTCCCCCCTCCCCACCTCACCCAAATCCCCACGCTCCGCAACATCCCCAGCCGCACCATCACCCTCACCGTGCGCCGCGGAGGAAGCGCGGCCCTCCTGCTCAGCTGCAAACTACAGGCTCCTCCCCCCTCGCGGCGTGGCCCGGGCCTCCTGCTCTCCCCCTCACGTGCGCCGATCCCGGAGAGGGGAAGCGCGGCCTGGGCCTCCTGCTCTCCCCCTCACGTGCGCCGCTCCCGGAGAGGGGAAGCGCGGCCCGGGCCTCCTGCTCTCCTCCTCACGTGCGCCGCTCCGGAGAGGGGAAGCGCGGCCCGGGTCTCCTGCTCTCCCCCTCACGTGCGCCGGCTCCCAGACGGAGGGGAAGCGCGGCCCGGGCCTCCTGCCACTCTTGCCCCCCGGGGTCAAGGTAAGTCACCCACCGTCTCCCACCCACGCACTGTCACCCAGTCACCCACCCACACACCCACCCAGTCACCCACACACCCACCCAGTCACCCACACACCCACCCAGTCACCCACTCACTCAGTCACCCACCCACTCAGTCACCCAAAAACTCACTTAGTCACTCAGTCACCCACCCACTCACTTAGTCACCCACCCACCCAGTCACCCACACACCCACCCAGTCACCCACACACCCACCCAGTCACCCACTCACTCAGTCACCCACCCACTCAGTCACCCAAAAACTCACTTAGTCACTCAGTCACCCACCCACTCACTTAGTCACCCACCCACCCAGTCACCCACACAACCACCCAGTCACCCACACAACCACCCACCCACTTTCACCCAGTCACCCACCCACCCACTCAGTCACCCACCCACCCACTCAGTCACCCACCCACCCACTCAGTCACCCACCCACTCAGTCAACTCAGTCAACTCAGTCACCCACCCACCCACTCAGTCACCCACCCACCCACTCAGTCACCCACCCACTCAGTCACCCACCCACTCAGTCACCCACCCACCCACTCAGTCAACTCAGTCACCCACCCACCCACTCAGTCACCCACCCACTCAGTCACCCACCCACTCAGTCACCCACCCACTCACTCAGTCACCCACCCACCCACTCAGTCACCCACCCACTCACTCAGTCACCCACTCACTCAGTCACCCACTCACTCAGTCACCCACCCACTCAGTCACCCACCCACTCAGTCACCCACTCAGTCACCCACCCACTCAGTCACCCACCCACTCAGTCAGTCACCCACTCAGTCAGTCACCCACCCATTCAGTCAGTCAGTCAGTCACCCACTCACCCACCCATTCAGTCAGTCACCCAGTCAGTCACCCACTCACCCACCCAGTCAGTCTCCCACTCACCCACCCAGTCAGTCTCCCACTCACCCACCCAGTCAGTCACCCAGTCAGTCACCCACTCACCCACCCAGTCAGTCTCTCACTCACCCACCCAGTCAGTCTCCCACTCACCCACCCAGTCAGTCTCCCACTCACCCACCCAGTCAGTCTCCCACTCACCCACCCAGTCACCCAGTCAGTCACCCACTCACCCACCCAGTCAGTCACCCACTCACCCACCCAGTCACCCACTCACCCACCCAGTCAGTCACCCACTCACCCACCCAGTCAGTCACCCACTCACCCACCCAGTCAGTCACCCACTCACCCACCCAGTCAGTCACCCACTCACCCACCCAGTCAGTCTCCCACTCACCCACCCAGTCAGTCTCCCACTCACCCACCCAGTCAGTCTCCCACTCACCCACCCAGTCAGTCTCCCACTCACCCACCCAGTCAGTCTCCCACTCACCCACCCAGTCAGTCTCCCACTCACCCACCCAGTCAGTCTCCCACTCACCCACCCAGTCAGTCTCCCACTCACCCACCCAGTCAGTCTCCCACTCACCCACCCAGTCAGTCTCCCACTCTCCCACCCAGTCAGTCTCCCACCCAGTCAGTCTCCCACCCAGTCAGTCTCCCACCCAGTCAGTCTCCCACCCAGTCAGTCTCCCACCCAGTCAGTCTCCCACCCAGTCAGTCTCCCACTCACCCACCCATTCAGTTTCCCACTCACCCACCTATTCAGTTTCCCACTCACCCACCCATTCAGTTTCCCACTCACCCACCCATTCAGTTTCCCACTCACCCACCCATTCAGTTTCCCACTCACCCACCCATTCATTTTCCCACTCATCCACCCATTCAGTCTCCCAGTCACCCACCCATTCAGTCTCCCACTCACCCACCCATTCAGTCTCCCACTCACCCACCCAGTCTCACCCAAAACCACCCACCCAGTCTCACCCAAAACCACCCACCCAGTCACTGACCCCACCTACCCACTCACCGACCCTGAAAAAGTCACCCAGTCACCGACCCACCCACCGACCCAAAGTCACCCACCCACCCACCGACCCAAAGTCACCCACCGACCCAAAGTCACCCACCCACCCACCTACCCAAAGTCACCCACCCACCGACCCAAAGTCACCCACCGACCCAAAGTCATCCACCCACCGACCCAAGTCACCCACCCACCGACCCAACTCACCCACCCAACCACCGACCCAAAGTCACCCACCGACCCAAAGTCACCCACCCACTGACCCAAAGTCAAACTGACCCAAAGTCACCCACCCACCCACCGACACAAAGTCATACACCCACCCACCGACCCATAGTCACCCACCCACCGACCCAAAGTCACCCACCCACCGACCCAAAGTCACACACCCACCGACCCAAAGTCAAACCGACCCAAAGTCACCCACCCAGTCACCCACCCACCGACCCAAAGTCACCCACCCAGTCACCGACCCACTCAGTCACCAACCCACCCACCCACTCAGTCAAGTGTCACCCACCCACCCACACACTCAGTCAACTCACTCACCCACCTAGCTGTCATGGGGGGGGGGTAAGCCCAACCCTGTCGTACGCCCCCCCAAAATTACATCCCGGGCAACGCCGGGTCTCTCAGCTAGTGTTATATAATAACCCCACTGGCCTTTTTAATCGCAATGCTAACTCTTGCTAGTAATTGTGGTGCTTGTTGTTCTCAGAGCTAGACGGCTGATGGTAGTGATCAGATTACCGTCTCTAGAAATCCATTAAGCAATAAGTTGCCAGTGTGTTTTCTTCCAGTCTGCTTTTGTCCCTAAAAATAAAATTGCAGTGTAATTGTGCACAATGCTCTGCACAGAAATGTACAAGCTTTGTATTGTAAGACCAGCATAATACTATCTGATTTCAGTTCACACTTTAACTACAGCACTAGCCAAATTCAGCATTCTTAGCCCCGTTGCTGGTGAAGTCTGCAGTTCAATGAATTCAACTGAACTATCTTCCTGTAGCCATGTGTAAGATTGGTGTACATATCTCTTTCTCATGCTGGCAGTAAACCTGGTAAGTATGCAGGAATGCCAGTAGTTATCATGGAGGTTTGCCCTCACACCCTGGTGAGGTGTCATATGTTCCCAAAGGAAGTGACAACATGCATTGTGCCCACACTTAGTGGTACAGAGCAGGTTTGTTCTCTGGGGGGTGATATAAGACACAGCACTGCCTAAAGTTAGAAGTCAGTTTCCTGTTGTTGTGCTGCCTGTTCACTGAGAGGCACGTGAAGGTTGCAACAGTGTTGCAGTGTCTCCTGCTAGCTGTGAGTCAGTAAGCAGACGGAGCAGTATTAGAGGAGCTGGCAGAGTTAGAGGAGCTGACAGAGCAGCTCAAGAGAGAGACAAAGCAGCTCAGGAGAGGAGATTACAGCAGCCAGAGAAGCTGGGGAATCTCTCTCTGAGAGTAAAGGTGGAAAGCAGCTCTATTAGGGACAAGGGACCTTCCTAAGAGAGTGCTGCAAAGAGATGAGTGGCTGAGCTGTTATCTGTGAGGGGCAGCTTGCCCATACCACCATGCAAATAAAGATGCCCTTGTTAAAGATACCTCCACTGGGTGAGTGTGAAGTTACTCAGCAGTGGATGGCACCACCAAGAAGGAGTTCCTCACCAGGACCATCTCCCTGCGGAAGCACAGATCCTGATGAGGTGGAGGCGCTGCACATGAAGTAAGTTGGACTCGCACCCACTACCTCAGCTACCTGTCCTGATGACATCCCCTAATAACACCAAGCGGGAGACTCAAGAGTCCTGTTACTTGCAGGTGCACCACCACACACGCCTTGTAATGGGGGACTGGTTAGACTACACGGGCCAATATGAGATTGGGTGGGTCAGGCCAGAGGGAGCACCCGTTACAATTGGAGGCGCTGCGGAGATACCTGTCAACAGGACAGGCTTTTGCTAGGCACACATTAGGAAAGAGAGAAGTGTCTGCTGCCACTTTGTGCTGCGTGGGACGGAGCCAGGGGTAGTCAGGGAGATGCTGGAGATGCATGCCGCAAAGACGCCTTGGGATCCGTTAGGGGTTAGTGAGTCTGGAGCCGGGGGCTATTGCTGTTCTAGTCGCCTTGAGGTAGCGCTAGCGGGGGACGCCTAAGGGGTAAACTGGTAACTGAGAGCAGGAATTCTGGACGGGTCCGCACTAGGCTAGCCAAAAGTAGGTCGACGCCCAAAGTACTGCATGGAAGAGCCAGAGTACTCTAGTCTCCATTCCAGATCACTTACCAAGGAGCACAGACTGGAGGAAAGCGTTACAGTAGACACTGAGAGAGTGAGCCTAGCCTGAGGTAGTGCAAACACGAGTCAGATCTACATTAGGTACACAAGGTGGTGCACAAGGCATTTTATTGCATCGGTGTGGCAGCTGCCCCGCAGAGAGGAGCTCCATGTGCGATAACAGAAATTATAACAGAGAAAAGAATGGCGACCGCAAGAATGGAGGCTCTCTCAAGCAGTGAGTCACACCAAAGATGGCGGCTCCCGCCAAGTCTGGAGAGCACCCGGACTGTGCAAGAAATTGTTGCAGAGTATTGTCAGGGTTGTTGGGTGTGGGTGCGAAAACCAGAGCCCCGCCCCTGCACTGTGAGTAGTTCAGCACAGAGTCAGAACCACTCCTTGGTAGAAAGTGTCCCTTCTCGAGAGAGCCCCGTCAGAATGGAGGATCTGCAGAGCGCAGAAGGTCCAGGATGGCAGGGGGCAGAGAGAACCGTCAGAATGGAGGATCTGCACAGAGTAGAAGGTCCAGGATGGCAGGGGGCAGAGAGAACCGTCAGAATGGAGGATCTGCAGAGCGCAGAAGGTCCAGGAAGGCGGGTAACCGAGGAACATGCATATGACCTGTGCGTGGAAGAAGAACAAGCTACAGAAGAGACTTCTGTGAGCCTGTTGGAGACTGGCGTGACAGCCGTGGCTGCGCCGGGTTTGTCCTGTCTATGCTCTCGGGAAAGTAACCTCGAGGCTAGTGAGGACGACAGTGTTGCTAGAGGGGAGGAACGAAATGGACTTTGTTATCATTCAATATACAAACAGCCAAACGCTACCTCAAATGTGATGCAGAAAGATAATACAAACCAAAATGGCGGTTCCCGCGTTCCCGGGACACCGCGTGGGCCAGCTGCAGAAAGTCTTGCAACTTTGCAGTTTGCTAATTGTTGGCCAGGATTGGCGCCAACGAGAAAACTCCACCCCGTTGGGGAGTTTGGCGCGAAAGCTGGAGCCGCGCCCTCATGGACTATGACTGACTACGCCCCTGTGCTGGGTCAGCCTACAAGTCTACGAGACCCTCCTCTAGAGTCCACCAGGGGGAGTGAGCACATTGAACTGCCCGTAGCAACTTCTGTTTCCCCTAAGAACGAAACAGAATGCAGCAAAGCACAACCTCAGCTACAAGGGGCATGGCGGGCCAAAAGAGTGACTTACCCCTTTCTTTTGTGCCCGTGTATACATAAAAGGAGGAGGGGTGATAGGATCTTTGCCAGTTATTCATTGCCTAAAGGATTCCGGGAAGTATCCAATGACGGAATCACCAGCTTGAGGTGTGAGGACTCTGATTGTGTATCTCTGGGAAAAGAACTTGTTTGGGGAGCTACTTTCTTTGCAAAAGGAGCAATCCTGCTTGTGTCTAGCTGTTATCTGCCTAAGCGTGAGGAGTTCCAAGCTCCGATGACAGAGACGGCTCCAGATCCGGTTCCAATACCGGAATCCCAGATGATGGAACCATTCCTGACGGAATCAACGAAGGGTAAGGTGACTGCCCAGGGAGAAGGGGGATCGCTACCACTGGTACCGCCGGAGCAGGACCGCTTCAGGCCGATGGCCATCAGCGAATGCGAAGCGCCCCGACGCTGTTCCCCTGCGGAGATGTCCCTATCCCCATCCTGTACTACTGAAGACAGTAGTCAACCAGCTGTGGTGATGCGCCAGCCGGCGGACCACACAAGTGAAGCTGAAGATAAAGAGACATTTATCCCATCGGCTGCGGACCATGATGTAGGCCCGTGTGCTCTACAACAGCCAGTCCGGCCTACCACAGAGGAACCCATCGCAAGCCAGCGGAGTGGTGAGGAACCTCTTAACCCCCCACAGGCGCCGGTGGTGGCAATGGCGGATGTCGTTCTGGAGGAAGAGGTTCCGGTTGGGAACCCAACGCAAGATGGCGGCGAGTCCCGCGAGATGGCCGTGTCCTCTCGGCCAAGCAGCTGTACCCGGTTGCCTGGGTCCGAGAAGAGCCAGCAGGCCCTGCGGAAGCCTGGGAGTAAGGAGGCGAGTGAACCGGAGTGCCAGTCCGATGGTACTGGGCAAGGTAGCGAGAAGTTGCGGGTCGTAGTCCCGCGTATGCCGGCGGTGTTTCCCTATGCCCAACCCCAGGCCATAGTTAAAACCCCTGCACCTGTCACTTTTTCCTATGGGTCCCAGTCTAGCCAAGGGTTGTCTGGGGAGTCCCGAGCCACTTTTGAAGAATGGACTGGGGAAAATCTGGACTGGGGTGACTGTTTTGTCTCCGATGAGGGGTCGGGGAGGGAAATGTCTATGCAACGAATGTTATACTGCACTAATGATGACAATCGTACTGTTATGGTGGGATGTGATTCTAAGAGCCTTGGGTCAAACTTTGGGTCCCCAGGAACATTGGGAGTTTCATCTGGGTATTTGGGTAATGTTGCTCATATGGTGACTATTGCCCGGAGAGCCCCCTATGTGCCTTCACTGTCAGGAAGAGTTATTAGGGATCGCCAAAAGTTGGTACGTAATTTTCATCGTCCCTGGGAGAACGAACTTATG
Source organism: Ascaphus truei (assembly GCF_040206685.1). NCBI lineage: Eukaryota > Metazoa > Chordata > Amphibia > Anura > Ascaphidae > Ascaphus > Ascaphus truei. Next base: position 271,100,833 of record NC_134483.1, read on the forward strand.
TTTGAAATGGGTTCCCTTGATTCAGAAAATTGGGATCCTGGCGGGTTAGATGAGAAGTGGTGTAGTCAAGAGGGGATAGTCTACATCTTCAAGAGATGCCTTGGGGAAATGTATGGGCATGATCCTCTCAGTCCACTAGCATCCAAGCCAGAGTTATGGGCTGATGGTGGGTGTCCAGTATGTCCCCTAGAGTGTTACAGCATTGATGCTCTAAGCCCAGTGGACCATGCTGTGCGCAAGCCACCTTGAGAGGGTAGAGTAGTCCCAGTAATGGATACTCCAGCATGGGGTAATCCTAGTTGTTATACATCTAAAGTTAGGATGTATCTGTTATTGTATGATGAAAAGATATGTACTGTAATGTGTTGTTATGTTTTGCAGTGCTACCTGAAGGAAGGTTCCGCAAATTTAGATCCCAGCCGGGGCGTTGGGGTTCCACCAGGGGGAGAATGTAGCCATGTGTAAGATTGGTGTACATATCTCTTTCTCATGCTGGCAGTAAACCTGGTAAGTATGCAGGAATGCCAGTAGTTATCATGGAGGTTTGCCCTCACACCCTGGTGAGGTGTCATATGTTCCCAAAGGAAGTGACAACATGCATTGTGCCCACACTTAGTGGTACAGAGCAGGTTTGTTCTCTGGGGGGTGATATAAGACACAGCACTGCCTAAAGTTAGAAGTCAGTTTCCTGTTGTTGTGCTGCCTGTTCACTGAGAGGCACGTGAAGGTTGCAACAGTGTTGCAGTGTCTCCTGCTACCTGTGAGTCAGTAAGCAGACGGAGCAGTATTAGAGGAGCTGGCAGAGTTAGAGGAGCTGACAGAGCAGCTCAAGAGAGAGACAAAGCAGCTCAGGAGAGGAGATTACAGCAGCCAGAGAAGCTGGGGAATCTCTCTCTGAGAGTTCAGGTGGAAAGCAGCTCTATTAGGGACAAGGGACCTTCCTAAGAGAGTGCTGCAAAGAGATGAGTGGCTGAGCTGTTATCTGTGAGGGGCAGCTTGCCCATACCACCATGCAAATAAAGATGCCCTTGTTAAAGATACCTCCACTGGGTGAGTGTGAAGTTACTCAGCAGTGGATGGCACCACCAAGAAGGAGTTCCTCACCAGGACCATCTCCCTGCGGAAGCACAGATCCTGATGAGGTGGAGGCGCTGCACATGAAGTAAGTTGGACTCGCACCCACTACCTCAGCTACCTGTCCTGATGACATCCCCTAATAACACCAAGCGGGAGACTCAAGAGTCCTGTTACTTGCAGGTGCACCACCACACACGCCTTGTAATGGGGGACTGGTTAGACTACACGGGCCAATATGAGATTGGGTGGGTCAGGCCAGAGGGAGCACCCGTTACATTCCTAAATCAGAAACATAACATTCTGCTCCATATATTTATTGAATAGAAAAGTGAAATATGAGGCATATTGCTCTCCAGTTACATTATGAAGTAGTTTTTTAGGGTGATGTTTACAAATCCATTTTTTCCCATTAAAAGGATGCATTTAGCAGTTGTGGGTAACATGGTATACTTTAAGAGCATACTCAGTCCTTGAGCCCTCAAAAGGGCCACACATATATATATAAAGGCGGGGTTGCAGACCTGCCTAAGACATGCAGATGAGCATACAGCTATATTTGTATATATATATATATATATATATATATACATATATATATATATATATATATATATATATATATATATATATTAGTGCACAGATAGAAGGGACGTTGTGCCGGCTCTTCTAACATTGGAAAGTAGTGATTAGCATATGAGAGGAGTGAGCCAGTATTTACCAGAGCACTGTCTTTAAGCAGCTGAGGGAGTGGGTAGAAGCTATATTTTACCACAGTAATAGCTCTTCTCCCTCTGCACTAGGAAGAGCGGGAAAGTGGGCTGCTGGGGTGACCAGTGGTTGGGGGCTGCAGGTGAAGTTCCCGAGGGCCACATGCAGCTCCCAAGCAGCCTGTTGCCTGCCAATGATCTAGCATCAAACCAATAGATTATATGTTGCTTTACTGCACCGACACACTTTATTCGAGCAAATACCCAGTATGTACCTGGCAGATACCTGGAATGCGCTGCTCCTCACCTCTGACAAGCCCCGTTGCGTTTGCCTTCCCAGCCTGGGTTCATGCCTGGCTGATGGGCGGCTGATCTGTTAAATGATAATGATTAGGATTTAATAGGCTGCAATGCTTCGCGTGTCTACCAGATGGCATAAATTCATGAATTGTAATGCATTATATATATATATACTGTGCAGTTTTGCAGCCAGCGGGAATAAAATGCTTCAATCCCTGCTTGGAAAATACCTCAATGCACTCGGGCAGAAAACAGTCACAAACCTCAATACACCCGGGTATACCCGAATTCGTGGGACTAGCCAAGCTCGAATAAAGTGTGTCGCCAGTGTATATCCGAGACCTCATTGCACATTGCTCTCTGGTGGCTTAGATTCACTACACGTCCAGTGGGTGTTGACAAAGTAATATTGCTAAAATGAAGATACTGTTGATATATTTTTTAAATGGACTGGGGGGTCTCTGAAGAAGGATTGAAAGTGATGTTCAGTTTCCATTTTGTAAAGTCAGTCATGTCCAGTTTCCATTTTTTGTGAAATCTGGTGTAAATGAGAGATTTCGCTCCTGTTGATTTACGAATGTGTCTAAAGTAACGCCCACATTCCTAGTGAGACCTGGTACCAGGAACCTTGAGGTTGGGATCGAGAGCAAAGTCTCCATCTTTGCTGATGATACTAAATTGTGTAAGGTAATAGAATCAGAGCAGGATGTAATTTCTTTTCAGAAGGACTTGGAGAGACTGGAAACGTGGGCAGGTAAATGGCAAATGAGGTTTAATACAGATAAATGTAAGGTTATGCATTTGGGATGCAAGAATAAAAAGGCGACTTACAAATTAAATGGAGATATATTGGGGGAATCTTGATGGAGAAGGATTTAGGAGTGCTTGTAGACTGCAGGCTTAGCAATAGTGCCCAATGTCATGCAGTAGCTGCAAAGGCACACAAGATCTTATCTTGCATCAAACGGCAATGGATGGAAGGGAAGTAAATATAATTATGCCACTTTACAAAGCATTAATAAGACCACACCTTGAATATGGAGTACAATTTTGGGCACCAATCCTAAGTGAAGGAACTAGAGAGAGTGCAGAGAAGAGCCACCAAATTACTAAAGGGGATGGACAATCTAACTTATGAGGAGAGGCTAGCTAAATTAGGTTTATTTACATTAGAAAAGAGGCGTCTAAGAGGGGATATGATAACTATATACAAATATATTCGTGGACAATACAAGGAGCTTTCAAAAGAACTATTCATCCCACGGGCAGTATTAAGGACTCGGGGCCACCCCTAAAGGTTGGAGAAAAGGACATTTCACCAGCAACAAAGGAAAGGGTTCTTTACAGTAACGGCAGTTAAAATGTGGAATTCATTACCCATGGAGACTGAGGTGGCAGATACAATAGATTTGTTCAAAAAAAGTTGGACATCTTTTTAGATGGGAAAGGTATACAGGGATATACCAAATAAGTAAACATGGGAAGAATGTTGATCCAGGGATTAATCCGATTGCCAATTCTTGAAGTCAGGAAGGAATTAATTTTTCCCCTTAATGGTTTTTTTTTGTTTTTGTTCCTCTGGATTAATAAGTAAGTATAGATATAGGATAAAGTATCTGTTGTCTAAATTTAGCATAGGTTGAACTTGATGGACCTATGTCTTTTTTCAACCTCATCTACTATGTAACTATGTAACCTATTAATAGTTGTTTTGAGGCTAGTTTTAACCAGGTTTAATGAGCTGTAATATGATTGGTTTAAGAATTAAGGAGTGGTTTGTGTAATCTGCCTAGTAACAGTTTTAGACAAAGGAACCAAGAGTGTATAAAGAGGCTGCCTGGACACTCCCTGGAAGAGGGAGGCTTGTAGACTTTTGAATGAGTATGATCATACTATACTATGTATTAAAATAAACTACTTATCAACTGAACCCCGTTTGTCAATTTTGGAACATTGACAGTGTATATAGAAGATGTAGAATGTATAGTCTATGTCGGGTATTCCCCCACCCAACTGCATATAGAGTGTGAGGGGGAACCTATGTGTTACCAGGTGTGGTGCGTATACTTGCAGGTTCACAAGAGACCTGAGCCTCCGCTTGCTGGGAACCTGGGGGTGCTCCCTGGAACGTTTCTTGATCAGCGCCTCCACCAGGGAAGGATTCTAGGAGTATAGAATGTCCCCTACACAGGACCCGCATATAGTAATCATACACTGGAGTATAGGTATAACCATTTACTATATGCAGCATCAACATAATACAACACATTAACCATATGTATCAACTCAATAACTGTACCACTCTGTACCAAAGTCTCAATTGTCCGTCACTCCCGCTTAGGAGCGTATACCCAGTGCCCACCACCGTGTACCCCCACACCGTGTCCACAGTATAACCCTTGTCCCGTGGTCAGCGCTGCCACTATGTGTGAATACTCTGTTGGTGCACTTTATAACGATACCTGCCCGGGCTCCAGCCACAGGTGCCGCTATACAACTGGGTTTGGATCCGCCTGATCCGACGTGATGTCCTCCTACGTGTGGGGTGAATTCCAGCATGGATAATATCACCGCAGCTCCGCACCGTCTGTACCTTGGCGGGGATCCGTCTGCAGCCGGCCGGCCGCAGTCACTGCTTGGCGTGGCCTCCGTGAAGATAGTCTATATATATATATGGGGTCTGAGCCCAGACCCAGGAATCCAGCTGCACGCCACTGAGTGATTCCTTACTCAACCCAAATGGCTAAAGGGGCAGAACCACTAACCTAGGGCCTGTCCCTGAAGCAAACACAAACTAGGGAAATGGTAATAATATCTGGGGCCTAGGGCGGTTAACTGGCCTAGTGTAAGGAGCTACTGCTTCCCTGCACCCTACCTTACCCAGCTCCCTGCTCCAACTGCCGTTCTCTGAGCCCGCGAAATGTATCAAAATCCCTCTGTGCAGGGAGATACTGCTGCCCTATTGGCTCCCTGGCATCATGTGGGGTCCCCTAAGGCTCATGGTATCTGTTGTCCCTCTCAGAGCCCTCTCCCTATTGGCCAGCCGTTCGCGCGCTATCTTGCACATGCGCAATGCCTCTGGCTGGCCGCCGCATGCGGGGACTCACTGCGCATGCACGAGCAAAACAAGATGGCGGCGCCCTGCTCGGGAGCTCGGAGACGATGAGGCGCTCCCTGCACTGGCCCCCACCCTCCAGAAGTACCGGCGGGTCTGTCGAGTGACCCCCGGCAGCGGAGGTAACGAGGGGGCGGGGGTCACGGGACACATGGGACCTGGTTACATCTATAAAGAGAGATAGCTGACTATCTCAGATAATATGCAGCCATAATTATATCTAAAAACATCTAAAGCAATGACAAGATAACTCAAATGGGGCCTTATTTTTTCCAAGTGGTGCTACGTCATTCACTTGAATGGATCATAAGGTTTCTTTTTGCGCTGGAGTGTGTCTCATGGCATAGCACTGCTTAGTAAATAAGAGACATAGCCCCATATTTACTAAACAGTAGTGATGGGCAAACCTGTCTGAATCAGATCCGCTGATTGTTGATTGTTTTACCTAAATCTGAACTGTGAGGAGGAGGATTAGAGAGAGATGCCTCTGCTGAAAAAGGAGCAAACCTGAGTAAACCTGTGAGAAATACTTAAGTAATAATCCTCTCAGAACAGGGCATTACTGGCCAAGAATGCCCTGGCTGGAAGAGTTGAAGGCCAAGGCGAAGTAAATAAATTATTATTGGCCAGTAATGCCCTGTTCTGAGGGGATTATTACTATTATAGGCTAAATGTAGGCTTATTTCATAAATAATAGACACTTTTGTATAATTAGATTTTTTAATTAAAATAAAATGGTAAATACATGAAACCACCTCTATATACGCTTACACTGCAGATATCTATATCCACACACTGCCGCCCCCTCTGTGTACACACTGTGGCAGGACGGCCTCGCGGCAGGGTCAGTAAGACGCTAGACACGATGGGAAACTTTAAACTGTAGTGTTTTTAGCCACAACTAAAATAAGTACGGGTCCACTGTCCCTTTAAGAAACTACTTTCTAGAAATTAAAGCCTAGTCCCGTTTAGGGAAACTAACTCACTTCTTGAACCCTTACTAACAGGGCAGCCAGCTAATCTGGTTATGCCCAAAACATGTGCTCCACAAAGTATAACCAATAAGTATCATAACAAAGTCTTATCTGTAATGCATCTCCAACAGCAAACAGGAACACGGTTCTGGGGAGCAGGCTGTGTCCAGCTCGCAGCAATCTTTATCTTTATCCTGGGTTGGGGTCCCAGCTGGTCCCAGCAGCAAAGCTCCTCGCAGGACTGGGGGACCAGAGCAACAGCTAGGGCTTCCTAGCCGGGACAAGTCTCTCCACCCTCACGTGGAAAAACAAGCTCTCTTGTGTGAGCAACTACCTGCTTTTTAAAGCACTTGTTTCCCTGATGAATTCAGCCCCTGTTTAATCAGTTTTCAGCTGTGCTTTCTCTGTCTAAGGAGATTAACACTCTGAACTGGCTGCAGTATCTCTCCATTCACTGTTCCAGCCTACTGAGTCAGTGACTGTCACATATCCCTCTCCCCAGCGAAACATTGTCCTGTGGAGCAGCCCGTGCACCATTCCTGTGCACCAGCATCTTTGTCGAAAATGTCTGATGTCGGCCCCCCCCCCCCCCTTTTTTTTCTTGCCTTCCAATTTAGGCATTTTCTTTTTGGGGTAATTACCAGGCCATATGGGCTTGAGGCTGGTACCTCACTAGTTCCTTGTGTTGTGCCAGTTTAAGGTTGATGCACTGCTTTTGTTGTGTCTCTTCTTGCAAAGGTTCCTGAGCATCCTGCTGTCTATTGGCTCTCTCTGCCAGGACTTTACGCCACATTGCGACCTTGATCTGCAAATCCTGAAGATGCATTGTTCTCTTGTGCTCAGAGTCTCCCTTACTCTGTAGAAGACCCTTGACCTCGGTCAGCTCATTGCATACACTCGCCAGTGACTGTTTGGCCTTCTCTTGTGATGACAGCAACTCTGTTTTAGTGGTGATGGCTTTTGGACCTTTCTCCCTCAGCGTACCTTCAGTGTTAGGTTCCACAATATTTATCCTTAGTACTTCAACTTGGTCGGGATTCTTATTAACACGAAGTGCACCCCATGGCACCTCTCTTTTACCGTCAGCAGACTCATAGGCTTGGGCCTTTCTGTCTTGACTTTTTAACTTACTCTGTTGAGAGAGTCGCTGGACAATCTGTGCGGTCTTTCGCCTCTTACGATCACGGGCACACTTCCATCTCATTCGTCTTTTCACAGTGGCTGTCCTCATGGCAAGGAATCCACTTTGGGCCCCCTGGGTACTGTAGTATGATTGGATTCTTACTGTGCTACTGCATCGCCACTTGGCCTTCGCCTTCCGTGCCTTGTGGAAAGTAGACTGTAGTACTGCAACGGTATCACGGTCATGCTCCCTGGTGCGTCTCCTTTGCTTTATCTCTACCGCCACCATTTCCTTGGACTGCTTCAGTGACCCAAATGTCTGTCTTGGGGTTGTATGCTTTTCCTCCAGCTTCATCTGAGAAACCTCTTGCTGGGCAGCAGTAGAGTCCAACGTAGCGTCCCGCTCAGTCTTCAGAGCCTCAAGCTCCTTGACTAGGTCACACTTTTGTTTCTCCGCCACCTTGCGGCCAGCACACTCAGACTCCAGGTCCTTCCTCAGGTCTTGAAACAGTCCTTCTGCCTTTCTTCTTTCACTCATCACTTTCAGTTCATCTTCGTTAGAATTGAGTCGCGATTCTACGTCTCCTAGCAGACTCAGAGCAAGGCTTAAATCTGTCTCTCTTTCTTTATTCTGGACCTTCAGCTGCTGGTGCTCCTCCCGGACCTTGTCCAGCTCCAGCTGTAGCCGGGCCCCCTCATTGGTCGTGTAGTCCAGCCGCTTGTGGATATCAGCCATCTCGGTTTCATGGTGCAACATCAGGCAGGCCACCTGACGGACGGACACCTCCTCCCTCTTGGCGCGCTGCATCTCGTGCTCAGCCATCTGCATCTGCAACTCTTCAATCTGATGCTGCCAGTCCACTCTCAGGGCCTTCACCTCTTCCCAGTGCTTACTCTGGGTTTGCATCAGTGCCTCCTTCATCTTTTTGAGCTCTGCAGTTCTTGTTGCTAGGATCGCTGCTGCTTCTGTTTTCCAGGCCTCTTTCTCCTTGGTATACTGACTCATTGGGATGGTGCTGCCTCTCTGCTTCTCCAGCTCTTGCTTCAGTCTTTGGACCTTCTCATGTTCCCTCTCACACAGAGTCACCTGGCTTCTAAGCTCCGCCTCCAGCGATGCTCTTGTGGCGCTCAACGTGATCTTCAGCTGCTCCAGGGCGAGGCATTCTTTTTCCAGCATTTTCTCTGCATTCTGCAGTGCAGCCTGTACTTCTAATTTTTCTTGCGCCAATTGCATCTTCACTTTCTGTGCTTGATGAAGCTTCTCAGTCCCATCACTGACCTGACCAGTCAGGTTTAAAACCTCTTCCTTCAGGTTTATATTCTCCATTTTCACAGTTTCTATATCCCTTAGGACCGTCTCATTGACTTTCTTCAAAGTACCCAGCTCTGTAGTTAGACCGTGGCCCTTCTGGCGTGAGAGCTCCAGCTCTGTTTTGAGCGCGAAAGCTTCTTGGTGAGAAACGTCAAAGTCTTTGATGAAGTTTTGCACATCTCTCTGGGACATTTGATGGCATTGTCTCCAGTAAGGACTTGTTCTCTCTGATTCCATGGTACCAATTGCGGTGTTGGCCTTATCTAAACTTATCGTCAGCTCCTCCAACTCACTCCGTAAGAGACGCTCTGTTTTCTTTAAAGCCTCATACTCTTGTATAGCTGGGAGTATACAACTCTGTACCTTGGTGTTCGCTTCTCGCTCCCTATTCAATTGTTCCTGCAAGACATCATAATAACGGTGGGCAGTTTGAAGTGCAGAAATGAAGGCCTCCTTTTCCTGGATCGAGGATTCAGCTTCCCTTTGCTCCTCCTTTTCCTTTGTCACCGTTCCTGTGACAATTCTGCCCATCACTCAGGTCTGCAGCACATCTCGGTGCCTTGCTGACGCCTGTTGTCCTGGTTCATGACAGGCCCAGCATACTGAATCCTTTAGAAAGTCACCTGGTTTCCTTCTAGCCAGCACGGCTCCTAACTCCTGGTCACTGACTCCAAGGTTATGGGGTCCTGCACTCAGGACACTGGTCATTTTTGCAGCTTTCATCTGCGTGTACGTCTCTCTTCTCGGGGCCACATATGCGTCGTCATCATAATCATCATATGGCCTGAAGGGACACTGTTTTGTATGGTTATGTACATTGCAAAACTGACACTTGACGGCAGCCATTTTAAAACCCCGTTTTTTTCCCCACACCCGACGAGGCAGACTTTGCACAACGCACATAAGTTGTACCTGCTTTACAATCTTTGAACCTTCTGGGTTCTTCTTAGGGCAACATCTTTGCCAAAATTCATTTTCACTTTCTTTTATACCAGACAGGGCAAATTTTACACACAGCACTTGTAGCTGCAAATTCACTCGCTTCAGCAAAAGGCATTAGCTTTACACAGCAATCCTTTCATACCCAACAGGGCAAACTTTACACTCAGCACTTGCTAGCTGTAAATTCAATGCTTCAGCAAAATAACGCTTTTTTTTCCGCTTGAGTTCAGTGTCTCAACACATCTTCATCTACTGACCCCCAGAGGCGTAGCATCCCACTTCTGACACCACCTGTGGCAGGACGGCCTCGCAGCGGGGTCAGTAAGATGCTAGACACGATGGGAAACTTTAAACTGTAGTGGTTTATTAGCCACAACTAAAATAAGTACTGTCCCTTTAAGAAACTACTTTCTAGAAAATAAAGCCTGTTCCCGTTAGGGAAACTAACTCACTTCTTGAACTCTTACTAACAGGGCAGCCAGCTAATCTGGTTATACCCAGAACATATGCTCCACAAAGTATAACCAATAAGTATCATAACAAAGTCTTATCTGTAATGCATCTCCAACAGCAAACAGGAACACGGTTCCGGAGAGCAGGCTGTGTCCAGCTCGCAGCAATCTTTATCTTTATCCTGGGTTGGGGTCCCAGCTGGTTCCAGCTGGTCCCAGCAGCAAAGCTCCTCGCAGGACTGGGGACCAGAGCAACAGCTAGGGCTTCCTAGCCGGGAGAAGTCTCTCCACCCTCACGTGGAAAAACAAGCTCTCTTGTGTGAGCAACTTCCTGCTTTTTAAAGCACTTGTTTCCCTGATGAGTTCATCCCCTGTTTAATCAGTCTTCAGCTGTGCTTTCTCTGTCTGAGGAGATTAACACTCTGAACTGGCTGCAGCATGTCTCCATTCACTGTTCTAGCCTACTGAGTCAGTGACTCTATCACAACACACACACACACACACACACAACAGCACACCACACACAACACAGCACCTCTAGACACACAGCACCTCTACATACAACAGCAAACCACACAGCACACCACACACAACACAGCACCTCTACACACACAACACACACACACACACACACACACACACACACACACACACACACACACACACACACACACACACACCACACACACACACACCACACACACACACACACACACACACACACACACACACACACACACACACACACACACACACACACACACACACACACACACACACACACACACACACACTGCAGCCACAACCAAAAATGCTGCCACTTACTAAACTTTGCACTCTCCCCCCCACCTCACACAACACAGCACAACACAGCACCTCTACACACACCCCACACACAAACACTGCACCTCTATACACAACACAGCACCTCTACACACACAACATACACACACACACACACACAACACTGCACCTCTATACACAGCACTTCTACACACACACACACACACACACACACACACACACACACACACACACACACACACACACACACACACACACACACACACACACACACACACACACACACACACACACACACACCACCTCTACACAGATATACAACACAACAGCACAGCACACACACACTGCTACTGACACACAAACTGCAGCCACAAAGAAACTGCAGACAGCCACTTACTTATTTGCAGACTCCACCCCCCCAATTCAACTGAATCTGCTCAGAAAATCTCAGTCAGCTCGGGAGGGGGAAGAGTCAACCCGTGGCTGATACTTCCTGACTAATCCCCTGCCCTGTCTCAGAGCTGTTACTTCGTTCTAACCAATCCCCTGCCCTGTCTCAGCTGTTCTGAAAGCTGATTGGCTGGAAATAAACACATTGAAAACTACACATTGCAAGCTGCTTAAATTCCGGGCATTACTGCTACACACACACACACACACACACACACACTACAGGACTTTGACTAAGCCATTCTAAAAGGCAGAATTTCTTCTTCTGCAGCCATCTTTTGTAAATCTGCTTGTTTGTTTAGGATCTTGCTGCATGACCCACTTTTGCTCCAGCTTCTACTCACGGACGGATGGCCTGACACTCTCCTCTAGAATCTTCTGAGACAATGCAGAATTCATGGTTGTGTTCATGATGACAAGCCGCCCAGGTCCTGAGGCAGCAACAGCAACCACAAACATCACTCTCTCACCACCATGCTTGATGATTGACCTGATGGTCATTCTGTTCAAGCACAGTGTTTGGATTCTGACAAACATAACGTTTCTCAGTGAGGTCAAAATGTTCTACCTTGGACTTGTCTGTCCAGAGAATATTGTTCCAGAAGTCTCGTGGATCATCTATGTGCTCTTTGGCGAATTTCAGATGTTCTGTTAGAGAGCAATGATTTCTTTCTGGCTATCCTTCCGTAATCACCATTCTTGATCAGTCTTTTTCTGATAGTTGAGTCATGAACACACACATTAGCCAAGGCGAGAGTGGCCTACAGATCCTTGGATATTACTCTGGGTTTTTTTGTAACTTCCTGGATGATTTGCCGGATTGTTCTTGAAGAGATTTTGGTAGGACGACCACTCCTGGGAAGAGTGAACTTTCTCCATTTGTAGACTCCATCTGTCTGACAGTGAATTGGTGGCACCTCAAATCCTTACAAATGGTTTTGTAACCCTTTCCAGACTGATAGGATCAATAACTTCTTTTCAAAGGTCCTCTGAGATTATTTTTGATCGTGGCATGATGGAATCTGTATGGTGAAGACTAAACTCACAATATTTTTTATCTTTATGTAGCACTTTCTCCACAAACTCCTCCCCCCCCTCTGGGAGATGTTACTGCTGCTACTAAGAAGATGTGGTACTGGCATACCTGAGAGGGTCAGGAGAGCTGAGATATCTGCGTTGGTGTGGGGACAGGGTCAGGCTTTTGATTTACTCCGACTTTGTTCATGGTGACAGTGCCTCCAGCATCAGTTAGCTAAAGGAATCCCAGAGGCAGTTCTCACCAAAGCACACTT